>NW_010528290.1:726-5704 GCF_000687285.1 Phaethon lepturus | reverse complement strand
GTTCAGGAGACGGTAGACACAGATCTGTATGTAAGAAGAAGACAGCGCCCGACTGCTTCCAGGAGATACCGTGAGGGTTACCGGTAAAGACAGTTCTCCATGGACATCTTGTTTTGTCTGTAGCTCTCCTTGCCTCCTACTTCCTTTCTGTTCTTGCTCTTTCTGCTAAGCTCAGCTGTGTCCTTAGTGGGCTGGGGTGAGAGGACAACTGTTGGCAGCTGCACGTGGTGTTGGTGGCTCCCTGTCAGAGGTGTGTGGTGGCCCTGGGGCAGGAGCAGCCACAGGAGTGGGCTGGGGATGGGTGACGTTGTGAAGACGGAGGATGTGGGGAGCACAAGATGTTCTGGGGTACTTTCCCCTGTCAGTGTGGGGCAGGAGTGCTGGCTGTGTGGCAGGAGAAGAGGTGGCATCGTGTTCTTCCTTGGCATGGGCCAGTGAAGAGAGTGTCTCCTGAGTGGCCGGAGTTGGCTGACAGGTCAGCAAAGGCCCTACCTGGCTTCTGTCATTCACCTGGTGGGTGTGAGTGACTGGGGGATGGGACAGCATCTTGCCTTGGGAACCTCCGTGGAAACGGAGAGGCCTTTCCCAGTGCCTTGTCCCAGCCGAGCCCGTGATGGAGCCCGGCGTCTGGCCAGCATCCTGATGGGCTGCAGCGGCCATGCCAGGTAAGACCCTGGAGGCAACACTGGAGCTCGGTCTTGCGTTGTCTGAGCTGTCCTCAGTTGCCGTGTAGGGACGCTGGGGGCTGCACCTTTGAGACGAAGAGAAAAGGTTTTATTTCTGTTGCTGAGCCCCTTCGCTGCAGGCTCAGAGACCTCAGAATGAGCCGTGCTGAAGGACCAGAGCTGCACAGCCATGTTACAGCGGGCTCAGCCCAGCTCCAACGTTCACCATGACCTAAGTGACAGGAAAGGGAGAAATGGCACCTATGGAAACTCCAGGTGGGCTCCTACTGCCGGGCAGCTGGCTGCCCAGCTTCTAGCCACTTCTGCACAGGAGACCAAGGGGGTTATAGGGCTTGTGCAAAAAAAAAGGTGTGGCTCTCTTTTTACATTGTTCAGCCATTGAAAAGCACCTGCTTGGGATTTTACTACTTTTCCGTTTCAGCGATCGATGCTTACACAGTCTGAGAGCGGTCCTGTAATCCACGGCTTGGGGGAGCTTTGTTTCGCACTCTTTGTCCGGCATAATGCATGGTGTATAGATGAATGTATGTGCATATATACATATGTGTGTATGTATTTATCTAGAACGTCCTCTGCCCGTTTCCATCTTCTTCAGCACACATTAAACATATGCGCTTGTTTCATGAAATTAAGCATGGTTGAGGATAGTTAACGTATGCACATCTGTTGTTAGGTATCCCCTATAGGGATAGTTGTGATGCATTAGCTGTATACAATATATTAGGTCATATAGAGCATATATTGTGTGCGGTATGTGTATGTAATGATACGGTTTAACCTTGCTTTGGCTCTGCAAGGTAGGTTGTGCTAAATGCTCTGTCATGGCAATTTAGAGCTGAACCAGGGTCCCTAAGCGTCAGGTTATGTCGACAGCTGAAACAACCTTCCTCAGACACACCGAGCACCTGCCAGTTTGGAATTAAAGCCCTTTCCTCGGCAGCTGCACCAACGCAGAGTCAGTTCAGAGGAGGATGGGGAGCGGGGAGGAGGGATGTTCGTGCCTCGTAGGTGTGGGACCCTGGTTAATCGTGTCAGCCGCTGTCCACCGTGTCAAGGGGAAGGCAGCTTGGTGGGACCCGCTACCCCAGAGCATTGCTGCTGGCAAAGCCATGTCCTGGTCACGGGACTGGGTCTCAACAGGGAGCAAGGGCCTGGCCCTGCCACTCCATGTGGAGACGCTCAGAGAGTGTCCAGGACCAGTCAGATGTCCAGGCAGCTTCCCCTTTTTGCCTTAAGCACATAGTGGAGAAGAGAAGTAGGTTCAGAGAGTCCATATCCCAGGAGCTGATGAGCCGGGAGAATGTCCTTTCCTGTCAGGGTTGCACGTAGCTGGAGAGCAAGACTTCTCGTGTTTCCTGGCGCCGAGGGTTACGTGCATGTTTCGACCCCCTTTGAAGTAGATGCAAATGTTCAAGCACGCCCTGGACAAACAGTCTCAGCTTTTCATAGCTGGGATGCTCCTCAAGAGCGGGCACTGGGCCCCTGCATGCCGGAAGGGCCTTTGACAACCTGATCTGCTGCGGCTGCTGGTTTGCTTATCTGTCCTCTGTCACAGCTCCTTCTGGTGTAAAGTCCAGCCTGGGGCACTGAAGTCATTTGGGCTTTGCACCAGTGCGAGAGAGATGAGTGTTCGGGCTGGAGCCGTAAGTGCGCAAAGAGCTCTGCAACTGGGTTGATCAGAAGCTGCTCTGCTCTCCCGCGGTTTGAACTGCTCAGCCCGCGAGCAGCATCCGCAGGTCCCACCTGCAGGCGCTGGGCTGAGGACCACTGCTCTACCCCAGTGGAAGTGTCCTTCCCTCCACGGGCAACGCCGCTGTTTTGTTTCTCCTCTTGCTTCGAGACGCGGTTGTCGTGTCCCCCCCACTGACTGCCTGTGTGTTTTGCTTTTGTTCTTTTCTTGCAGGCCTGAAACGGCCGTTCCGCCTGAGAGCGACACTACTTAGAGCAGTAGCTGGTAAGTGTCCCCTCATCACGCGCTGCCCGTCTTATACAGCTCCATCAGGCTAAAGGGGTGGCCACAGCTTGTGACAGCCGTCCACGGGCGGTACTTGCGGCTGTCCTGTCTATCCCCTGTGTCCACGGACCGAGAAACTGCAGAGCACGAGGTCTAGGCTTACGTCCTGAACCTCAGGTTGTGCTTTGTATTGCACCAGACGTCCCAGTGGGCTCGGGGTCCCGTCGCACGCCTCTTCCTGCCCAGCTTGTCCCTGCCTGCATGCTGCCGGAGAGGAGGACGGAGGTTGGACCCATCTGCCTGCATTAGCCCACCACCACAAGGGGTCCTGCCTCAGCCTCATGTTTACGTGGTTTCCGTGGGTGTGATGTGTTCACCGGTTTGAGACTCTCTCGGCGCTGCCAGGACACAGCCTGGGCCTCTGTAAGAAATGCAGAGCTGGCAGAGGCGTTGCTGGTCTCACGGCTTTCCAGAGCCACTTGAACCTGCAGTCGAGAAATAGTCTTTGCCACCATTATTGTCACCTGCCTGAAGTGAAGCTAGCCCTGAGGAGAACGCTTGCCTTCCTACCAGGGCATGGCCTCTCAGCGCTTACTCCTGCTCCTCCTCCCAGAGTCTCTGTCTGCGTCCCACTCCTGCCATCTTCAGCCGGGTCTCATTCCCTTCTCCTTTCTGTTCCCCGACAGCTCCGGCTTCCATGGCATGTGGCGGCAGCTTGCAGAACTAGTGGCATCGCAGCCTTCCCGGAGGAGACCTAGAGCGAACGAAGGGGTTTGGTGGGGAGGGGTGGGATCGGGGCATCTTTAGGGGCATACCTGGGTGGGGGGAGAAGGAACGCTTGACGTTGCGGTTCTGTTGCAGCTGAGGCAAAAAGCTTTCCCTGTGTTGAGGCCAGGTCAGGTACATTTGCTGTTTCTTGAGAATAAACATCCCATCTTGTTTGTACGGCTGCAGTCTTGCTCTAAGCAGACAGTCACTGGCTGGAGAAGGGGTGCCCCCCAGCGAGCCCTTCCCTGCTCCTCTCGGCAGTCGTAGCTTCCCACCCAGCCGGTGGCCCTGGCCAGCACCACGTGGCACGGAGAGAAAAGGCAATGCCTGGAAAGAGGAGGCAGCAGCATCTCAAGAAACACCAAACGGTCGGGCCTGGCCAGCCCCTTTGAGCACATGGACGCAGGAGCTGCCTGTCTCAGACTATGCAGATTCCAGAGCTGTCCCACGAGCTGAGCACTGCTGGCATTTGTAGCTGGCGGCTGCCTGGCTTGACCCTTCTGGCTGTGGGCAGACGGCGTTTGTACAAACACTGGGTGGACCCAGGGGCCTGGATGTGCTTCCCACTGTCGGGGTCCAGCCCCAAGCTGTCACCTGTGGCTTTTTTGTGGCTTCTGTTCGTATCGGTGACCTGAGAGCGAAGCCAGAGAGTGCTGGGGCTGAGCACCGGTGCACGTCCTTTTTTAGAGCTTCTTTTCCCCTGTTCGATGGCTTTCCAAAGCCCCCTCCCACGTGGCAGCACTCGGAAGTCAGAGGAGTTGGATGTGACACCAGGAGGCAGTGGGCTCAGCGCGGGAGAAGAGTCAATACGGCTGATAGAAATGCTCTGGGCTGCCGATCTATCCCATCTAAACCTGCTAAACCCCCTCCAGTGGCTTTTTTGGTCTTTTTTTTTTTGCAATGTAAAAGCTGTCCTCAAAGCACTCTCACTTCTTCAGCCTGGATCTGCATGGAGTATTTGATGTCCTCAGGCTTTCTGCCTTTGTGCCATGACCTGACGGAGGAGGGAGAAGAGCCTTCCCGAAGCCTGACACGGTGACGCTATATCCTAGTAAAGACAGGCTTGGAGGCAGTAGTCTCCGCTTTGACCTCTAGATCTCCTTGGCTTTTCTGGCCTGAGTTGCAAGTCCTGTGAGGAGTCTTACCCTTAGCACCGGTGGGTGGGAGGTGAGACCCCCCCCCATGGCTGGGCCGGGATGCTCTGCCAGTTAAATATCCCTGCTGTTGGGCTGGCAGAAAGGTACACAAAGGAGAATTCTCTAACTGCTCCAGCCCCACCATCCTTCCACTGGGACGTGTGCCAGTGGGACCCACGGGAAGCACGGCACCAATGAGCGTAGTCTGCCAAGACAAGAAAAACAAAACCACTCGCAGCAGATCGCTCAGTTCAGGACCGTTACAGGGGGAGGAAGAAAGTTGAATTGGATAAACAGTAAGGATTTCCTCAGGATTTCATCTAGAGTGGATGCAGGTGAGCAGCATAAAGATGCTGAAAATAGCCTCCAGGCGGACAATAACCGCTCACCCTCGAGAGGTGCCAGGACGGGAGCTCTGGGAGCGGGGGATGCGG
>NW_010528290.1:0-708 GCF_000687285.1 Phaethon lepturus | reverse complement strand
CAGCAGGAAGGACAGATAAGGGCCACGCTCTCACCTGGGGCAGCAGGTTCCCCTGGAGGGACAGCATCCCCCAGAACCAGGCTGATGGGCTTGGGAGCATCACCTGGGTCCAACGGGACATGATCGGTCGCGCGTTTTTATTCGTTGTATTCTCTCATCCCAGCACCAGTGGCTGCCAGGGTCACCCTGTGTTTGGTGCTGTCCTCCCGGGCAGGCTGCCAGTGGTGTTCAAAGCCACCCGCCAGCCCTTTGGGGAAGGGGACGGGGACGGGGGGGCGGCTGCAGCTTGTCTAACTCTGCCCCTGCGGTCTCCCCAGGCCCTGACATCTGACCCCAGGGGTGGGAAGCATCTCCCAGCCGGGTGCTGTAAAACCCCACCTGAGGATGTCACATCTTGGCCCCCTGATGGGTACATCCCCCCTCACCCAGCAGGAAATGCCTGGTGTCTTTCAGCCTGCAAGGGACAGGTCCGCAGCTCCGACAGCACTTCATTACAGGCAGCGAGGAGGTCTCCAGGCTGGGGAGGGCAGCGCATGTTTGGCTTCGCAGCAGCAGCCTTAGAGGCAGCGCTCGCTAGTTGAGAGGTATCACCGCAATGTAGAGTAGATAAAAATGGAAAGGTCCTGTTACCTGCAGGGCAGGAGCTCAGAGATGTCTCTGTCGTGACAGCAGAGCAGGCGTTTGGGGAATGCTGCTCCCCGCGCAGGC
>NW_010528289.1:5973-7687 GCF_000687285.1 Phaethon lepturus | reverse complement strand
GTGCAGGGTCCTGCACCTGGGTCAGGGCATGGACATGAGCCAGCAATGTTTTTTCACATTTTTTCACATTGTATTTCTCAATTTCAGCAATTACAAGTACTGGAAAGACTGCAAAATCTTGTTATTTGTGAGATTTGTGTAGGGGAGAGATTTTAGATGAGAACCCAAGCTTTTTGAATGCTTATCCAAAACTACATGTTCTCCTCGTAACTTTTTTTTGCTACATCATTTAATGTGTGTTTAGTAACACTTTACAAACTATCAAAAATAACTTAGGCCATTTATTTTGCACCAGATTGTTCTTAAGATTCTCTGGAAGAGGTTTTTGGCAATTTTGATGATAGCCAGATCAACTTGAAGAATGTTTGGAGCATGTAGGTGCTTAGGCTTTTGGTAATGGCTGGGTATATTAACCACTATTTACAGGACAGAGGACAACAATTTTCTTTAATTTAATGTATCATTTTCAGAGCTCATTAGAAATTTGTGATCACTCTATACATCACTGTCCTCTAATAATATAGTGTTTAGCTAGAAAGAGGGAATATTATTTCTTTAGAATTTAGAATTTCTCTTTTTTCATAGCTAAAGACTGACTTTTTTTTTAAATCACCATGACACTGAGTGGCTTATTTCCACACCTATTTTTCAAAACAGATCATCCTGTAATACAGTGGGGTGAAAAAGATCTTACGTTAGGTGTTTTACATAGCATTTGTCCAGAAAAACAAATAATATTTTCCTTAAAGAACTGAATATGGTTAACACAATATTTATAGTATTCCTTATACTTTGACTTTTTCTTATTCTGCGGGTAATAAATTAACATGAGTGACTGCTTAGTTAATTATTAAGTGCATACAAAAAATGCTTATGTAGAAGCATAAGTGGGTTAGATGATTGACAGTGCAAAAGAGCATTTGTTCTTTGCCTGGAAACCTCAAGGGAAAAAAAAAAAAAGAGACAAAAAAGTCTGTTCCATAGAGCTAATACAGAAGTTTTATAAACCCAAATTAAAGTTCAGATGAGCATCCACATTTGGGGACAGTTACATAAATTAGTTATCACTAGAAATTTGAAGAAAAGGATGCTGTGAAAAATAAAATATTTCTTTCTTTTTAAGCAAATTGCCTAACTTTGCTAGCGGAAGTTCTTTTAATTAAAGGCTTCATCAATTACTCAAGTTGAAAAAGGGCATTTCTCATATTAGGTGACTGTCCTGGTTTCATCTGGGACAGAGTTAATTTTCTTCACAGAAGCTAGTGCGAGGCTATGTTTTGGATTTCGGATGAGAAAATGTTGATAATGTGCTGATGCTTTGGGTTGTTGCTAAGCGGTCAAGGACTGTCCGGCTTATGTTGGCCTGCTAGCAAGAAGGCTGGGGGTGCACAGGAAGCTGGGAGGGGACACAGCTGGGACAGCTGACCCAGGCTGGCCAAAGAGATATTCCATACCATACGACATCATGCTCAGTATATAAAGCCGGGGCGAAGAAGGAGGAGGGAGAGGGGACGTTTGGAGTGATGGCGTCTGTCTTCCCAAGAAACCATTACGCGTGATGGAGCCCTGCTTCCTTGGAGATGGCTGAACACCTGCCTGCCCATGGGGAGTAGCGAATGAATTCCTTGTTTTGCTCTGCTTGCGTGTGCGGCTTTTGCTTTCCCTATTAAACTGTCTTTATCTCAAACCATGACTTTCCTCACTTTTACTCTTC
>NW_010528289.1:0-5942 GCF_000687285.1 Phaethon lepturus | reverse complement strand
CGATTCTCTCCCCTGTCCCACTGTGGGGGAGTGAGCGAGTGGCTGCGTGGTGCTTAGTTGCTGGCTGGGGCTAAACCATGACAGTGACTTCCATTAATTCTTACTCTACCAAACTTAGTGGTTTGCCTCATAAACAAAATCCAGTCTTTACTTGGACTGTTTCTTCTTAGATGTAGTAAAAAAAAAAAATCACTTAAACATAATATGATTTCTCTTTTCTAGTTTTTTCTTCTTCATTACTGTAGCAGCATTCGTTCTCCACCACCAAGATTTCACAGCAGTAAGAGCAATCCTACCTTCTGTTAGTTAAACACATTCTTATATATTGTTTATTGATACTGTCTTTGAACACTGCACATTGCATTTTGTTCTTCAGAACTAAAATAAACAGCATGTTGGCAATGGTTCTTACCAGTGGTTTCCTTCTTGAGGAAACTGCAGTATTGCAATAATTGCCATTTCCTGCAGGGTTTTGCTCTTTAAAAGCAAAAACACTTAGGCAAAAATTGAAGGCATAAAATTCATGACAGAAGTTTTCAGGAGATAGGAAACAATTGTTGCAATTACTGATGTACCTGTAGGAATGCCAAAAAGAATTTTCACTGCTGATCGTAAGTTTCTTGAAAGGGCCTTAGGTGAAGTGGTCAGTTTTGTTTGTTAAATCGGAAACTAAATAGTTGTTACATAATATAGAATCAAAGATTAATTCAGGCTGAAAGGGACCCCAGGAGGTCTCTAGTCCAACCACCTGCTCAAAGCATGGTCAATGCTGAATTCAGACCAGTTTGCTCAGGGCTTTACCCAGTCGGGCCTTGAAAACATCTAAGGACAGAAACTACACAAACCTCTCTGGGCAACCAGTTGCACTGCTTAACTGTCCTCCTGGGTTGCTTGTGCCCTGCTTTGTTGTCCCTCTAGCAGATATTGGAGTGGTTCAAGTCTCTCATGAGAACCAGAGCCTGTGAACATGAGGCTTATGCCAGTTGCCTAAGGAAGACCTGTATTGGCTTTACAGAATCACAGAATCACAGAATCACTAGGTTGGAAGGGACCTTCAAGATCATCAAGTCCAACCATTAATCCAGCACCACCATGTTCCCTAAACCAACACTCCCACCCAACTTGGTGTCATCTGCAAACCTACGTGGCAAGGTTTCGGTAGAGGTGGGGGGGTGCAGGGATGGCTTCTATGAGAAGACATCAGAAGCTGTCCCCATGTCAGAAAGAGACAGTTTCAGCTGGCTCCAAGATGGACATACCGCTGGCCAAAGCCTGAGCCAGAGACATTGGTAGCACCTCTGTGATAACATATTTAAGAAAGGGGAAAAACTGCTGCACAACAGCAGCTGGGGAAGACGAGAGAGAATATGTGAGAGAAACAACTCTGCAGACACCAAGATCAGTGAAGAAGGAAGGGGAGGAGGTGCTCCAGGTGCTGGAGCAGAGATTCCCCTGCAGCCTGTGGTGAAGACCATGGTGAGGCAGGCTGTCCCCCTGCAGCCCATGGAGGACCCCATATGAGAGCAGGTGGGTGTGCCCTGAAGGAAGCTGCAGCCCATGGAGAGCCCATGCTAGAGCAGGTTCCTGGCAGGAACGGTGGCCCTGTGGAGAGGAGCCCATACTGGAGCAGGTTTTCTGGCAGGACCTGTGACCCAGTGGGGAGATCCACACTGGAGCAGTCCGTTCTTGTAGGACTGCACCCCGTGGAAAGGACCCATGCTGGAGCAGTTCTTGAAGAACTGCAGCCTGTGGGAACGACCCACATTGGATAAGGTCATGAAGGACTGTCTCCTGTGGGTGGGACCCCACACTGGAGCAGGGGAAGAGCATGAGGAGGAGGAAGGAGAGGCAGAGACAAAGCCTTACAAACTGACCGCAACCCCCATTCCCCATCCCCCTCCATTGCTCAGGGGGAGGAGGTAGAAGAGTTGGGAGTGAATTTGAGCCTGGGAAGAAGGGAGAGGTGGGGGGGGAGGTGTTTTTAGATTTGTTCCTATTCCTCATTATCCTACTCTGTTTGATTGGCAATGAATTAAATTAATCTTCCCCAAGCCGAGTCTGTTTTGCCTGTGACAGTAATTGCTGAATGATCTCCCTGTCCTTATCTCGACCCACGAGCTTTTCATCGCATTTTTCTCCCCCGTTCTGTTGAGAAGGGGGAGTGATAGAGCGGCTTGGTGGGCACCTGGCAGCCTGCCAAGATCAACCCACCACAAAACTTCATCTACTTCTTCCTGATCAGGCAGTCCGTATCAGATACCCACAATATCACCCATGTTGGTATGTCATCTAACCCGGACCCTTAAGCTCTCAACTGGCTTATCATCCATCCCTAGGCAAAGCTCCATGCATTCCATATCATCCTCCTCTTTCATATAGAGCACCTTCTTGGCTTGTTTTCCCTAAAGATTCTGTATCCATCCATTGCAGCACTCCAGTTGTATGAGCCATCCCACAATATCTCTGTGATCCTTGAGATCATAGCCCTGCAAATGCTCACAGATGTCTAATTCCTCCTGTTTTTCCCCATGTTGCGTTGCATAAGTGTGCAGGCACTTCAGAGAGGCACCCAGTCATACCAATTTCCCCAAAAGTGCATGAAAGCTTTCCCATAATGCTGATCTCCTGACACTTCCTTAGTTATGTGCATATGCTTGAAGTGGTCCACTTTCAACCCGTTTTTGTTGATTATGAGGTCCCTCCTGTTTACCCCACATCCTTTGCTTGCCCATCCAGTCTATGACTTCCTCACTTGACTGTTGGTCATCCCTTCCCCATCATTCCTAGTGTAAAGCTCTCCTTACCAGGTTGGCCAGCCTGTTGGCAAAGCTGTTTGTGCCCCACTTGGTCATGTGGATCCTGTCTCTCCCTAGCAGTCCTCCATCCTCAAAGAAGATCCCATGGTCATAGTGGCACAAAGTCCAGTTGGAGGCCAGTAAATAACGGTGTACCCCGGGGGTCAATATTGGGTCCAATACCGTTCAGCGTCTTCATTAGTGATCTGGATGATGGGGTAGAGCATACCCTCAGCAAGTTGACTGATGACACAAAACTGGGAAGAGTGGCTGATACATCACAGGATTGTGCTGCCATCCTAAGGGACTTCGACAAGATGGAGAAATGGGCTGAAAGGAACTTCATGCAGTTCAACAAGGGGAAGTGCCAAGTCCTGCCCCTGGGGAGGAACAACCCCAGGCACCGGTACATGCTGGGGAGGGGCAGACAGCTGCAAAGCAGCTTTGCAGAAAAAGACCTGTGGGTCCTGGTGGACTCCAAGTTGAACATGAGCCAGCAGTGTGCCCTTGCCGCAAAGAGGGATAATGGTATCCTGGGCTGCATTAGGCAAAGTATTGCCAGCAGGTCCAGGTAGGTGATCCTTCGCCTTCATCCAGCACCAGTTGAGTACTGTGTACCTGGAGTCCTGTGTCCAGTTCTGGGCTCCCCAGTACAAGACAGACATGGACATACTGGAGAGAGTCCAATGAAGGGCCATGAAGATGATTAAGGGAGTGGAACATCTCTCCTATGAAGAAAGGCTGAAAGAGCTGGGACTGTTTAGGCTAGAGAAGAGAAGGCTTGGGGTGGGGGGATCTTATCAATGTATATAAATACCTGAAGGGAAGGTGCATCGAAGACGGAGCCAGGCTCTTTTCAGTGGTGCCTAGTGACAGAACAAGAGGCAATGGGCACAAACTGAAACACAGGAGGTTCCGTCTGAACACCAGGAAACACTTTTTCACTGTGAGGGTGACTGAGCACTGGAGCAGGTTGCCCAGAGAGGTTGTGGAGTCTCATTCCTTGGAGATATTCAAAAGTCACCTGGACATGTTCCTGGGCAACTGTCTCTAGGTGGCCCTGCTTGAGCAGAGGCTTGGACAAGATGACCCCTAGAGGTCCCTTCCCACCTCAGCCATTCTGTGATTCTGTAAAAAATGAAAACCTGGCTACCAACACAAGCCACACACCCAATTGTTGCCCTGCAGGATCCATCCAGAATCACAGAATCACAGAATCATTAATGTTGGAAAAGACCTCTAAGATCATCAAGTCCAACCATCAACCCATCAATCTCCTATTAGGTCCCCTCTAAACTTTCTCTTTTCCAGGCTGAACAAACCTAGTTCCCTCAGCCTCTCCTCATAAGGTATGTGCTCCAGCCCCCGACCATGTCAGTGGCTCTCTACTGAACTTGCTCCAATTTATCAATATCCTTCTTGTATTGGGAGGGATCTGAACCTAGACTGAATAAGTTTCCGAGACAATAAATGCAGCAGATCTCAGTGTGGAATATTTAAATATTGAGGATGCAAAAGTTTTCAGGAGAGGCACCTTGCCATCTTTTCTATTTTATTTTTATTCTTTAATAGGTGCCTTGACCCAAGCCATTCGCAATTTTGCAAAAAGCCTTGAAGGTTGGCTTTCCAGTGCCATGAACAATATTCCACAGAGAATGATACAAACCAAGGTAAACAAAGTTTACTGACCTTTTCTTCACTTTATGCAATTGTACAGTAGATGTCTGTGTACAGACAGATCTAAAAGTAGCAGCATTTTAACTTTTATGCTAAATGTCATATTTAGGTTGAACTTCAAACATGAAACATGGGATGGGAAATGACTTTGTTTTGCCAAAAAAATTAATAGGAAAAACTGTATTTGTTCCATTATATGTGATTTGCCATATCTGAGGGCTCATAAATTAGTACAGAAATTTTAAAATTAAAATAGATTAAACAGAAGACCTGATGCTAATACAATATGTTAAGATAAATGGATTTCTTCATAGGTTGCCGCTGTAAGTGCCTTTGCCCAGACTTTAAGAAGATACACATCTCTTAATCACCTGGCTCAGGCAGCTCGGGCTGTACTTCAGAACACTTCTCAGATCAACCAGATGCTCAGTGATCTCAACCGTGTTGATTTTGCCAATGTACAGGTACCTGTGACTTTAAAAAACAGACTTTTAAAAAAATTGTTATTTCCCCCCAATTTTTTTACTTTATTGTTAGTTCTTATTATTCCATCAAGAAAACAAAGTGGGAACATTTTGCTGATTTTTATATATGCAGTGATTCAGTTGAAACTTTCCAGCTTACACTTTGGCCGTAAGGAAAATAAAACCTCAGAACCATTATCTAATTCCATTTTCTCTGAAGGCTTCTTATCTTACAGACCATGCATTCTGCCAGTTTTTAATTAATGCAGATGAAAGTGTAGAGTACATGTGTTCTTAGAATGAACAGCATGAATAATGCCTGAAGATGAAATCTTGGATAGTAGCATAGCTTCTATCTTCCATAAAAAATATTGATCATACAGCACTATTTCTAGTACAGATTGTTTCATTACATTTATTTTTATTTCAAAGACAATATCATTAGTATACTTTCTTTAATTTCTTGTGTTTACATTTCCAAACTTTCCTAAGTAACTGGTTAGAACTAGTTTCCAGTTATCTGTAAAACATCAATTTATTATTTTTCATTAGGTTTAGAAAAAAGTTTCCCTTTTACCTCTTTCTTCGAAGAAACAATATCTTTTTTTCTCCTGTTGCTCAACTAACTGACATGGCCCAGATTCCTGGTAGTCATACATTTGTCTTCTTCCATGAACAAACATTTTAACATATTTTATCTTAACAGAAGTTCAGAAGTTCACTAGCAACAGTTAAGTTCTTTTTGCTTGTTGCAAAGACCTTTGAATAAATAAAATTTAATACAGATATAGTTATATTGCAAAATGGTGTGTAAACTACCTAAGATTTAGCATGTGGCCAAATATATGGTATATTAGATATTGTTCTGTGGTAAGATATAGGATAGGTAAGATGTAGATATGGTAAGATGTAGGATGAATGTTGAGATGTTAACTTGGCATGTGATAGCTAGAGTTTAAGAATATGGCCTATATTAAGGCAAGCCCTGCCTGACCAACCTAGTGGC
>NW_010528288.1:0-22309 GCF_000687285.1 Phaethon lepturus | reverse complement strand
GAAGTCCATGATAGCAGTTTTGCTGACCCAACTGACATTCAGAATGTGAACAATACATTCTTTCCTAATTATATGATTCTATTAAAAATCAGTTTGCAATGTCCTTTAATCTCATTAATTTCATACTTCAATATATGTTCAACAAATACTTGACAAATAAAACAGGAAATTAATGATCCATTATAAAGAGCACAATATATTTCATTAAATTTTACCACATAGATAAGTTTTTTTATACAACTGAAGGAATATCCTTAATTATTATCTAAGTCAAAATAATATAATGTCTCTAAGGGCCCAGGTTTGGAAAAGCTAAATAGTAGGTGACTGTTTGGTCCTTTGAATGTCTTAGCATTCATACCTAGAAACCTGTAGTCCTCAAAAAACAGAAAAACATTTGTTTGGTGCTGAGTGCAATAGGAACTCAGTTATGTAATGAAAAATGGTCTCCACTGTTGTCGTGGTTTAGCCCCATCCGGCAACTAAGCACCACGCAGCCGCTCGCTCACTCCCCCCTCCCCCAGTGGGACGGGGGAGAAAATTTGGAAAATACTTGTGAGCTGAGATAAAAACAGTTTAATAGGACAGCAAGAGAGAAGGAAACAACTATGATAACAACAATAATACTGACAAAGGAATGTACAAGAACAAGTGATGCCCAATACAGCAATTGCTCACCACCCGGTGATCGACAGCCTGTTCTTGAGCAGCAATTTCTGCCCCCCGGCCAACTCCAGTTTATGTACTGGGCATGACGTCATATGGTAGGGAATATCCCTTTGGCCAGCCTGGGTCAGCTGTCCCGGCTGTGTCCCCTCCCAGCTCCCCGTGCACCCCCAGCCTGCTCGCTGGCAGGCCGGCACGAGAAGCTGGACTGTCCTTGACTGCTTAGCAACAGCTCAAAACATTAGCACCTTGTCACCATTTTCTCATCGCAAATCCAAAACATACCCTGACACTGGCTTCTGTGAAGAAAACCATCTCTATCTTGGCTGAAATCAGGACAACTATGATGAGTCTCATGTCTAAACAAAGAAGAGGGAAAAGACGCACAGCCAGAGAAAAAAGTGAGGTTCATGCCCTACTTAATCATATCTATTCTTTATAAATTTGTTGATACTCTGTGATGAGTTATGGTAAGAGTGGCACTGAATGTCATGTATTCTTTCTTCTGTGGAGCCATTGTAACATAAACTGGATCCTTGCATCATTATTTTATTACTTCACAGCATGAAATAAATGCCACAAAGAAATGGGTTTACCCAGCAGGTAGTATTTCTATAGAAATGATAAGTACTCAAGGAAGACAAGGATTTCTTTTCCAACAGTCATTGTAATCAACCTATTGGCACTACCATGGGTAGGAGCTCTGTTTGTTGCCAACAGATCTTCACCACCTGAAGCAAGTATGTTGATCCTGTAATCCTCCTCCCAGGGTTTCAACTGTCTGTGATCCAAAATGTGGTTTGGACACAGTACAGCGGTGTAACATTGGCTTAGACTTCTGAGGAGACGGAGATGAGAAAAAGCAGAGAGAAAGTGTACAAACTAGAGCCGTGCAAAATGACAGAAGTAAAAATACAGATAAAGATGAGATAGTTTGGATAGCAATAACAAATATTTAAATGCTAATAATAGTAGTTCAAGGTTTCAAAATCAAAAATACTGTAATGAAAAGTGTTAAAATTCTAAGGGAGTCAGAAGAAGAGCATCTCACCCCTAAAATGGATCAGCTTGTTTGAACCCCTTCATTAGCTGCCTGAACAAAAAGGACTGTAGCATCTTGTTAGAGGGTGATGAGACTATCATTTAACCTAATAACTTGTTAGTCCTGCCTATCTTGTCTGTGTATCAGCTAGTGAATAAGTGTTTTATACTCTTGCCTGGTATATATTATGGTTATGGCATCTGTTTGGATACAGTTGACATTGGCTCTATCGGACACAGGGGAAGCTTCTAGCAGCGTCTCACAGAATCCACCTCTGTAGCCCTGCTGCTACCAAAACCTTGCCACACAAACCTAATAAAGGGTCTTAGTTTGTCCCTTTGCCTGTTAATTGTTAGAATTTCTTTTTTCCCCTTCCCTTCAGTAATTACACAAACACAGTGATCAGTGACAGTAGCTTAAAGGAGTCTTTTAAGCAAAGATCCACCTGCAACATTCTGCTTTACAGCTCCCTTGGCTGAAAATGCTGTGTGCCAATACTGTAAAATGAAATGAGGAGAGACCATAGTTTTTATGTTCTATATCATAAACATGGTACGGAAAATATTTTGACACTGAAAATACTGCAGATAAAGGGTCACAGAACATATGAAAAAGCAATCCCAACAGTGCTAGGTGACTAAGTGAATAGGTGGGAGCTGATCTATGAATGTGGATTACCAAGTCCTCTTCATTTATCTTGATATAATCTCCTTTAGGCATGCTTGAAGACATGTAATTAAAAAAAAAAACAAACCCACTACTAAAAAAAAACAACAAAAAAACCCAAATTAAAGCTCAAACCCATAGAAATCAACTACTATTTTCTCAACAACTTTGGAAAAAATCAATCTGAGAGGAAGCAATAAGTAGTATGTTTACAGGACTTCAGGCTCAGATATATATTTTTCACTTTACCCACAGTAAAGTTAAGCACTGTGCATTATGATACTTTCTGTGTACTTACAGATACGTATATGCATATATCAGCAAGAAATACCACGAATTTTTGAATCTGGTTTACAAATACAATAACTGAATAGCTCAGGTTCATCTTACCCAAAACTGTTTGCTGGCTTTGATTGTGGATTTTTTGCATTTGCTCATGCAAATACAACCACAGAAAAAAGTGACAATTACAAAAAATATGAAATTATTTTAACATTTCCTGTTGTACAAAAGATTCAGTTTCTGTCATAGAAACTAATTTACTCACACCCATTAGAGTGGTTTCTCTTCTTTTTATTTCCCTTCTATATACTTCACCATGATGCTAAAATTGCTATTTAAGCCTTTTCATGTTAAACTAAACAGACTGTTCTCAAGTCTTTCATAGCTGTTCAGTCACTACTCATTTAGATTTTTCTATTCTGAATTCTCTGTAATATGTGTGTTTCCTCCTTGATATCATGAGAAGGTACTCTCATAACTCTTTACGCTTTTTAAAATCTTAACACTCTGTATTGGTTATTCCTATATGTTATTTTAAGTTTATTGACTTAATATTCCTATTTACCTTTTCAGATCATGTAAAATTATTCTAAAAATTTCCAGAATAATCTATTGATTACAGATTGAAGAAGACAGTACATGCGAATTTACAAAGCAATCTACTTTCCACAATTTAGCTTCCCTATAGTCTGCTTTTTGTCAGTCACACATATAACAGTCACATACAGGGTTCTTGCAAATACTCTCTATCTTGCAATTTCAGAGACAATATAATTTACCTCTATTTTAATTTCTCCTATTAATAAACATAAAAATTAGGAAGAAAAATCTTCTTGGCCAGTGGATCCACTGAGAACTCACATTCATCTGGTTATCTGTTACACAGAGTTTACATCTTAGTAATTGCAAATGGTGCATTCATTCTTTGCTCCTAGACATCTGATTTGTATATGGCTACACAAAATTGCATAATTTATTTACATGAAATCCACCAAATACTCAAAATTGTTCAGTACCAGTGATCACCCTCTATTTAATTTACCCTAGTCTCTGTAGCAACTTAGGTAGGAAATGGTTGTATTTTTCCTTCAGATGAACATTTTAAAAAATCAAGTGGTATGAGACATATATTAAGAATGACGGTCCAAGGGTCTAATCAGACTCCTCTTTCATCATTATAAGATGCAACTTAGACTCACCTATATAAGTTTGTTGAAATTAACAGATATTCTTTGACATCCTCCACAGTTACTGTTGGAAGGGAAAATATTTCATCATCTTCTGGTGTGAATGCAGTATCCATCACATAACGTATATAAAATACAAATGACTACATAGCCTGGAGATTTCTACAAGTATTTCAGGACATGTTTTGCCTAATTTAATCTTTATGCAGATGGTATTGTAAGCTTTAAGAACTACTTAGCTACAAGATAGTAAATTTGGAAGTGGGGAAAAAGTAGATCTCTAAAAACATGTAATGCTGACTGAATTTAATTTAGTCATAACATAAACTACACTCAGAGAATTTGAAGACTATGTGTTGGAAAGAATATAAAATTGAGAACTAAATCCCTGCTGCAGACCCTATGAAGACCTTAAGGTCCCAATTAGGTAAAAGAAATTTCTGCTTAGCAACTGGGAGTTTATACACAGTAAATGACAGAGTAATGCACTGGAGAGAAGAAAATAACGAAAAAGATTTAAAATTAAGAAACAGCATTATATCACCAAATAAAGCATAAAATCAAACAGTAGCAGTGAGAAACAGCACAAGTAGCATTTCCTCAGTCAATTAGTGAAGGTAGCAGTCCTCGGATAGCATGCAAAATAGCCTATATTGTTTGTTTATTCGATATCATGTATCTGGCAACAAATCAAGATACCATATATGAATAAGTGTTCAGGAGTTTTTCATATTAATACTGCCTTTCCATCTGTAAGTGTTGGTTTAAAAAAATGAACAGGCAATATTAAGCATAAAATACAGCTAAGCATACTTATTTCTGATGAATAAGATAGTGATCAAACTCAAAAGAAAATATTTATACATCTTTCTTGTAGAAGGAAGTTAAAATGAGGCATAATTAATATGTATGTTTTCACTAGCATAAATGGCTACCACCACATCTCTTCTGGCTGTAGCTTTTTGGTGGATGTCCACCCACTTGGCTGGCTGCCTGGTGACCACCAAGCCACTCTCTCACTTCCCCTCCTCAACAGAACAAATGCCTTAATAATTAATATCTGCCCCTCCTCCACACCTGTCCTCCTTTTTCCGAGCTTTTATTGCTGAGCTTGATGTCATACAGTATGGAATATCCCTTTGGTCAGTTTGGGTCTGCTGTCTTGACTGTGTCCCATCCCAACCTCTTGCCCACCCTCAGCCTACCAGCCCTAGGTTGGAGAGACATCACTGATGCTGTGTGAGTGCTGCTCAGCAGGAACCAAAACACCGGTGTGTTATCAACACCATGCTAGACACAAGTGCAAAGCACAGCACTATATGGACTGCTATGGGGAAAGCTAGCTCCATCCCAGCCAGACCCAATACAAGCTCCGACTAGAGAAATGTGTTTTTATGTTAGTGTAGGTAATTTTTTCATAAAAAGCCAAAACCAAACCAAACCAAACCAAAAATCTTTATTGGTTGGGTTCAGGCAAGTTCCTGCTAGCCTGAGTACCAGGGAAAGTACATTACTGAATTATATTTCCAGGATTATTTGCAGAGAAAAAGGTAGAATTTAGTTAATGAGACTACAGAGTATGTGAGAAGGAAAATGTAGGAATGAAATATCTATATCAATAAAGTATGTTAGGTAATAAAATGTTATTTTGAGCTTTTTACTCCAGTAGCATACAAAGTTTGAAAACTTCTAAAAAATAGAGGTGATGTTTAACTGATTTTCTTGGAATAAAAATTTCAAAAACAAACAAGGCATGTTCATGAGTTTTTCTTAAAAGATTTTCAGTAAGATAAGGTGCGCAAATCCAGACAGCAACAGCAAGGAGGAGTATGAGTTGATATTCAGCTAGTATTATACTTACTAACAGCATCTGGCATCTTGTTAGGAAACTGCACCAAAAATAAGTTTCTCTCTAACATCATGTGTTACCCATTGGTTGAAAAACATGGTAATCTGATGAATGTGATTCATTACTCTTAGAACTGTCTGTGGCTTGCTTTCATGTTTTCAAGCTTCAAGTAGATAAAGTAGGACAGTACAATCACTGTATAATAAAGAAACCTTTGCTATTCATCCATAAAAGCAGAGCTACCATGTTTTTACTTTACAAATATATTTGCTATACATATTCTTTCTCAAAAAATAAAAAAATTACCTGAAATGGTACCAGTCTATGAAGTTAAAATTAATTCCAAACTGCATTTAAAAAGTAAAATGTAATGTCAGAACTGAATGAATTTGGTTTTATTTTTTTTGTTAACTTTTATTCACATATAATTTATTTTCCAAAATAAAATGTTTTTCCATGATGTTATCTCATGTTCCAATAAATATGTTTTACGATATATTCCAATGGAAATCACTGATCTCAATATCCCTTACACAAAAAATAGCCAATTCTATTTAGTCAAAATATTGAGATAGAATTCTCATGAGGACAGACATCTCTCAACAGACTTCGTATTTAAATTTTAGATGGAAATGCACTCCGATGAGAAACACCATTGTTTGTCTGATAGTTTCTAATAAAAAAAAAGGTAAAATTTTTAATGCATATCAACCATGTATAAGAAAAATAAATGCTATCACTTTGCTAGAATAAATTTGAATACTATTTGATTTGAAACAGGGACATTCTTTATAAATAAAAATGTGCATACAAATAAATTAAAAAAAATATTAGAATACAACTTCACAAAATTAAGTTACAAGAGTTGGTATCACTCACTAAAAGTCTAAACTTTCTTACATGCTTTCTGGTGTAGTACAGTGATCTGCTGAACCATTCAACAGCTGAAAGCCTAACTCCCAGGTACCCCCTAGGAGTGAGATACTTTGTACTGGGCTTACATTTTCTTCATTTTTCTGGTGTACAGACAATGGCCCCAGCTGGGATACCTTTATATGTGAAAAGAGAAAGAAGTCAATGTTCTGCTCATTTCTCACAGGCACCTGGCTAATGTTGAACAACTTGTGGGAAAATATTTTATATTGCCAATTATTGGAGGTCAGAAGTAAAAATGGGGGAAAAAGCTGAAGGAATGTAAATAAGACCATTAAGGCTGTTAAACACAGCATTTATAAACTTTTTCAAGAACTCCCTTGGAATTACAATTTAACAGCTACTGGGACAAGTATTATTCTGGCTAGTTTTAAATTAATTTTAAATTCTAGCAGAGATCTTAAAAATTAAAGAAATTAAAAATAAAACAAATTCTAGCAGTTATCTTAAAAATGAAAGAAATTTAAAATAAAACAAATAATTTTTAAAGTTATTTTAGAACAATTTTCCCTTTTATTTTAGGATTAATAAAGTATACATCATGTGAAAAAGTTAAAATATGTTGTATGCTGTGTCCTAAAAGCAGCATAAGCAAAACCTTCTTAGCACAGGTCCCATAGAGTAACTGTTACTCTGTAGTTCCCTCAAGTAATAACAGTGTGATTTTTATCAGTCAGAATTGACATTAAAGAGATTTTTTTCTTTCTTTTTCGGTACATGGTTTATGGGAATTTCTCTATCTATTAGTTAATATCATGCCTGACTGGTGTTTAACCTATCCCAGCAAGCTAATCACCCATGGGCACTTCAGACTAGTTCTGCAGGGGGAAAAAAAAAAAAAAAGATTATCAGTAAAATTGATGACATATTAGGAGATACTTAAGTTTACTGTTCTGCTCGATATCTATGATATCTGAATTCACTGCTGATAATACCTTTTTTATTATTTTGAAAGTGACCAGGGATTAATAGAATTATTTGTTCTCTTTTAAAACTCTGTACTGAAAAGATCCTTGTGATGAGTGAAAAAGAATTACAACACAAACTACAAAGATCAAGCATGTATTTTTTTCAGAACCGGTTTATATTTCATTTAATTGCATAAAGGAAGATGCACTATCTCCTGAGAAAGTTTTTCAAAGTCAGACTGTTTTCACTATGCCTACATACAGCATCAGAAGTATGATAACCAGATCTTCAGAAATGGCTAATAAATTACTTTAAGTAGTACAGCCTAGTGCCTTCAGCTCCCACTGACATAATCAATTGGAAGAAATGCCTTCATATTTCCTCCTATGTTAGTTCAGGTTTAATTTAAGGTTGAGCTACACAGGTCATTGAACCCTAGAATTTTAACCTCTTAAACATGGGAAAATTCTGAGGGGTGAGTGTGCTGCACTTCCTGAGAACAGTTTTGTCTCATTTCTAAACAAAAGCAGTGCTAACAATCATTACACATTCAGAGAAGGTTTATTTATTTCGCTGTAAAAATGGCATGGTATGCACACTGAGTATGTAAATTTTTCAGAGCTGACAAATAACCTTCGTTCATTTTGTAGATTCCAGCATATCCATGTATTGGACCACACACTAGGAGAAACAGTAGCAAAGTAATGACAAACTGGCTTTACTAAGGGGAATTGCTAAGAGAAAGATGAATTTTATCTTTTGATTTCATCTGAAAATAAATTTATTATCCCGCAGAAACAAGTTTGTTGTCGAAAAAGTTTCATCTCAGGAATCTCATCCAAAGTCTGTCAGTATTGTAACCACAAAAATACACTTTATACATTTTATGCTAATGAACTTGATTTTTCCCTTTATATTGTATTTTCTAAGACAAATTTAAAATTGAAACTAAACACATTCTGACATATTTAAGAAAGTTCATGCATATGTGCTGACTGTTAAATTAAACTGGAGAGAAAAGGTGAAGAGATGTTCTCCAAGAGTGATACGCTCTTCAAAATCTTATTGATACCAGATGTTAGGTTTACCATAAAAACCTTTTTGTTTGTTTGTTTGTTTATTTCTTTTTGCAGAAGGAGTAGGAAGTTGCATTTGTCCGGCAGTGGAGCCAGCATGTTGTTTTAGAAAAAGAGAGAAGGAAAGAAAAGAGAAGAAAAGCCTTGGGGCAGGTTTTAATATACAAAAGCAAAGAGTTACAGCCATCTGGCATTTTGACAGAATGGATCAACCAGCCTCCTGTAGCTCCTTCTTTCTTTTTAATCTGCAAGGTTAACTGCTGGCCTGCCTTGCAGGTATTTATAGGGAAAACATACAGGTTTCTGTCTGCTGAGCATGCTGTATGTTTACTCTACTTCAAACAAATCTTGAACAACTTCACTGTATGTTTAGATCACTGAACATTGCTAGCATTGGTCCAAGCTTGCAGCCTTCTCTCATACAAAACTCTCATTGAATTTGAAGGGATTTTGCATAAGAACAGTGGGATCAGCTTCATATTTGCATTCTGTCTTTATGAGATAAGAAGTGTTCACAAACTGTTTTAATGGGAAATATTAAGCTACTGTTATGTGATTGCATGGGCTTTCTTTTGCAAGACAGAAAGATTATTATATCTTCAGCTAAAGCAAGTTCTACAGGCATTTTGTCGACATGTAGCATGCTGAATAGTAGTCAGTAATTTGTTTATGTTACAATGGTTGGTTTACACTAAAAAAATATAACAGCTACTACCAAAACAAGAAAAGGCTATATTTTTAGGTGGCTCATTTCCACTGCACACAGAAAAGTAATATATATGTAACAGCATTTGTTACCTGCAAGTAATTTAGTGCTCAGTGCCCACACAGCTCCCCTAGGCTCCCTCTTTGGTACAAGAATTCTTGAAAAACACAACCACAAAATTCTTCATGAGAAGAATGGTTACAGCAACATATGTCTTCCCTTGTGCACACAATGTTATCTATAGGAAGACAGAAGTATCATTTACCTGTAAAACAAGACCAGTTTGCTCATAAGAGACCAAGGGATCAAACTCTGTTAGATATCTTAAAACTCAGACATAGCTTAACTCTGAGTTTCTTTTAGAATGGCAGCAAGATTTCCAAACGCCATTTTCATTAAGTTGTCTCTAAATGTAGAAGTTAAAAGGGTTTATGTTAAAGGTACATGTTTTCTTTTCTTTTTTTTTTTTTCATGTTTTAAGTTTCTTTAAAATTTTTTGGGCACTGGAAAAAGATGTTCATATAAATGAATATGTTCCCCACAATCTCCAAAGGCTAGGATTTCTTAGATTTTCAAGGTTGTTTTCTGGAAGCAGGGTAATGGATGAGTGTTTTTAAATCTAGAGGCAACATTTTTCAATTGACACCTGATTTCCCAGAGAGTGCATTACAACGTAGTTTTGAATTGTCACAGACACTTATAAAATAATACATATAGGAGTGTAGGTGGTGAAACTGATATAGTTGTTCTAAACTGAAAAATATAAGAAGGAAACAGTGTCTATTTTTTAATAAAATTGCAGCTGAAGAAAATGTCAAAGTATCCTTGCAGAACTGGCCTGATATAATAATCCAGATATGACAATAATCAGGAAACACGCAGGAACATGAAATTCTAATAAATAGTGGAAACATGGCACTATTGCTACATATTAGCACTAGTAAAGAAGGTAAACTGGGAATGCAAAAATCATCCCAGCTCATTAAGGTCTTCAGCCTCCAGTGAAAGAAAACTTGCTCAAAATGCCTAGCAAAAATGAAGAAATAACATTCTTAGCAGTTTTGAAAAAACATTTTTATAATTATGGAAGCTAAGTGTTGTCGGGAGTGTTTTTAATTATATTTTATATTCCCTGTGCTACTTAGGCATACCAATTTGGTATTAAAATAAAAAGAAAAGATGTTTAACTCCACTTTCTTCACTTTTCTAACATATCTTTAACTCAGACAGCGGAGAAGTAATTTGAAGTAACATCCACTTTCTCTGTTTTTTTAAATATATAGTCACAACCTCAGGAGTTTTATAGCAGACCATAATCAGAAGGGACATTCCAACCTAAATGCCAGAGGCAAAAACGCACAAATTCTGCTGAAGAATATGCACGGTGCCCTTCCCCCTCCCCTAGATTTCTCCCTGGACAATGAGCCACAGCTCCAACAGTGACCAGGAAATTAAGTAAAGGTGCAATCACGGACCTCAGGAACTCGTAGTTCAGCTTTTGGTTTTAGTTACTGCAGTTTTAAAGGGGCATTTGCTGTTCTGGGATTCATGTGGAAGAAATAAAGGTACAAAAGAGAATCAAGAACAACAGAAAAGGAAATTAATTACACCTCCCTGATTCAAAGGTATTTTGATAATAACAGTATTTTTCTTATGTTTGTATGTACATATCTGTGTGTGAGTATGCATCTCACATTTGCCCTTTCCTCTACAAAAAGATACTGTTAAGAAAATGGAGGAAATTGAACTAAGCATTCTTTTTTTTTCTTTTTATTTTATTATCAAGTGTGTTGACAGAGTGGAACTGCAAATATAAAACAATTATTTGGGGAAAAAAAGCTCTGGCTGAGGATAAAAAAGAATTGGTATTATAAATCTGCAGAAAGTAGTGGAGGTACTAGAAATGCACAGCTGGCTGTGGATTTTTTTTTTTTTTTCAAAACACATCTTTTATCAGAAAATTCCAAGTCTTTGAAAGAAAATTTTCCATGGAAAATTAAGTAAGAGTTAAACCTAGATTAGATAAATTAAATTTAAGATTGCTTTTCTGAGTGAGAAAGACCCTCTTTGTAGCAAAGCAATTAGGAGATCAACAATCAACTAAGACATTCAAGTATGGCATCTGAAAATATAGTTCCAGTTCTTATGCTATTTGATTGGAACTGTCTTGCACCTTTTTCTTTGCAATTCGTGAACTTCTTTTAGCCGAGACCATGCTGGCTATGTCAAAAGTGCTGCTTGTTTTTGCTTGGGAAAAAAAAAAATCCTTCCTCTACCTGAAAAAGCCACCCCAGAAAATTCCATTGCAATCAGTCAAACAGTGCTCTGTCCGAGTTAAAGGATATGAAACTGTATCTTTCCTGTCACAATTATTTTCCTTGCATGCAAGATACAAGTAATGTTTTCCAATTATTGCTATTGTTATAACATACAGAGTCTTATATTTTGGTACTATGAATTTGTGTAATTGTGTTCCTAGCAACTGTTCTTATTTCTTTAGTAGTGGACTTCAGTGGGAATTTCCCCTATCCTTCTGTTCTGGGAAGTGACATTGATCAGCTCTTGTGGGGAATTTGGGGAGTTACAGTTTCTCTTTCTTGCCAGTTGTCACATGAGGGTTTTAGGCCAGAAAACAAACAAACTGACAAACAAATAAAAAAATTCTCTAAAAGCAAGAAAGAAAATATTATACTTCTTATATGGAGGTACTGTGGTACAATTATTAATATGAGAACAAAAATTATTTCACAATTAACTTCATGGTTTTCTGATAACTCGGTTTTCCAAGATTTATGTACCTAACAGCTGACATAACCCTTATTTATTGATCTTGTCTTTGAAACTGAGAAAGGAGATTCTTTTTCCAGTGTTAGTAAATTACTGCTTTCTTGCTAAAAATGACTAAATGTGCTGATATTGCGCATCCGTAGTGCAGGCTTGCTGTTTTCTTAGGGATAACAAATTTAATTTGATTAGATTTCAAGTTAAACTCAGTCATGACTCTAATGGAAATGGTCATGTTTCAGAGTTGAAAAAAAAGTACATTTAATGTACTATAGCCAACCCAATCAAGTGATAGTTCAAAGCACTGGATGGTCCATTTCTTTCCTTCTGTACATGCACTGCATGTACGTATGCATCCTTTCCCATTTCCTACCATCTGTCCCTCATACAGACGCTTCTTATTTTTTGAGCAGACAAGGTGAGGGATATGAATGTGTCATGGTTTAAAACTAGTCAGCGACTAAGCACTGCACAGCCGCTTGCTCACTCCCACCACTGTGGGATGGGGAAGAGAATCGGAAGGGTAAAAGTGAGAAAACTTGTGGGTTGAGATAAAGACAGTTTAACAGGCAAAGCAAAATCCACACACGCAAGCAAAGTAAAACAAGGAATTAATTTGTTACTTCCCATTATCAGGCAGATGTTCTGCCATCTCCAGGAAAACAGAGCTCCATCAGTAATGGTTACTCAGGAAGACAAAAAGCCATAATTGCAAATGTCCCTCCTTTCTTTCTTCTTCCCCCAGCTTTATATGCTGGACATGACATAATATGGTATGGAATATCCCTTTGGTCAGCTGGGGTCAGCTGTCCCAGCTGTGTCTCCTCCCAATTTCTTGCGCACCCCCAGCCTACATGCATGTGGGGTAGTGTGAGAGGCAGAAAAGGTCTTGACTCTGTAAGCACTGCTCAGCAGTAAATAGAATATCCCTGTATTATCAACACTGTTTTCAGCACAAATCAAAACATAGCCACACACTAACTACCAAGAAGAAAATTAACTCCATCCCAACCAAAACCAGCACAGAATGTTTTAGACTGTGTAGCTTGAAGACACAATTTAATCCTTTAACTAGTTTCAGGAAATCTAATAGGGAAATCCACAGAATATTAAATATTCTAAAGTACTTGCCCTCCTTCCTGGGTCTAATGAAAGCCTGATTTAAAACTGAAAACAGAGCTTTGTAACAGAAGAAAAGCAACTTGATATGAGTGGTTAATAGAAGAGCATAAATAAGGTTTTGCTGCTCAGCAAAACTTTTACTTCCTACACTATCAACATGATTAAAATGAAGCTTTGATTTGATCTTTCATAGATTACATGGAAAAGTAATCTGTGAATTCACACCTGACTAGTGGTGGGCACACAGACATTTTTCTTAAACACTGCCATTTTCTTAGTCATTTATAACCTGCTCAACGGGCTGTTCAGAGATGCTGTCAGCTTACCACCTCACTGGTCATCGTTACAGTTTAAGCAAAATACAGAAGTGTTTGCCATTCATTTCGGGAGAAAAAGGCAAACTTGGCACCATCTCTGTTCATTCCTCTGTTAAATTCTACTTGTAATCTTATTATATGATTAACATTGAATCATATTTCTAACCCAATGGAGCTATAGTATATAGACTTTATGCATACAACTATGCTGAAAAAATAGTCAAGAGTCATAAATTCCTAAAAGGTGCCCGGGATAATTTTATATTTGCAAAGTTAGAACTTCAAGTGTGAGTTTGGAAGCTGACGTACCACTTTTGCTACTTCAGCTACAGGTACAGTTGGAAACACAAAAGTAAAACATGAAGAGAGTCATAGAATCATAGAATCTTTGAGTTGGAAGGGACCTTTAAAGGTCATCTAGTCCAAGCCACCGGCAATGACAATGTACAACTTCAGCTAGATCAACTTGCTAGAAACACCATCCAACCTGACCTTGAATGGTTACAGGGATGGGGCATCTACCACCTCCCTGGGAAACCTCTTCCAGTGTTTCACCAGCCTCATTGTCAAAAATTTCTTCCTTCTATCTAGCCTAAATCTGCCCTATTTGAGTTTAAAACCATCACCCCTTGTCCTATCACAACAGCCCCTACTAAAATATCTGTCTGCATCTTCGTTATAAGTCCCCTTTAAGTACGGGAAGGCTGCAAGAAGGTGCACCCGGACCCTTCCCTTCTTGAGGCTGAACAACCCCAACTCTCTCAGCAGGGCTTCACAGGACAGGTGTTCCATCACTTCAATCATTTTGGTGGCCCTATACTGGACCCTGTCCAACAGGTCTATGTCTCTCCTGTGCTGAGGGCTCCAGAGCTGGACTCAGGACTCCAGGTGGGGTCTCACCAGAGTGGAGTAGAGGGGCAGAATGACCTCCCTCGACCTGCTTGGCCACGCTTCTTTGGATGCAGCCAGGATATTGTTGGCCTTCTGGGCTGCCGAGCACACATTGCCAGCTCATGTCCAGCTTTTCCTCCACCAGTACCCCCAAGTCCTTCTCAGCTGGGCTACTCTCAATCTTTTCATCCGCTAACCTGTATTGATATTGTGGGTTACTCCCACGCAGGTCCAGGACCCTGCACTTGTCTTTGTTAAACATCATGAGGTTCACATAGGCCCATTCCTCGAGCCTATCCAGGTCCTTCTGGATGACATCTTGACCCTCAGGTATGTCAACCACACCACTCAGCTTGGTGTCATGTTGATGGTAAAGAGTCAGTGGAATGATGGCTTACTGAAATAAAATATAAAGTATTCCCAACAGCCTGGACACTAGGAGCAGTATGAGTAAATAGATTATGTAGAATTTGTGCAGTACAGCTGAGAATAACTGGATTGTTTGGGTTACTTAATGTCTTATATGATAATGAACTGATGTTTACAGAATGGTTAATAGCTCAAAAGAAAATAATAGCTTACAGAATGTTAACACTTCTCCGGTACTGTGAAGTGGCTGGAATTACTGTTTGGTTCCTCTCTTATTGTAGACAGAAACTGTTTTAATATCTGAAATAACATTATTACTATCCTCCTGTACCTGCTTTCTGAAAGAACACCAGCTGAATTGAGAGAACTGATCTGCTTGCTGGTATTTGGAAATAAAAGATACCATTTAATCAAAGGTGGTGGTCTTTATAATAATAGTAAACATTAAGAAAAGGATTTTCTGCTCTTCAGAAATATTACAGAAAAGCAAACCAAGGTTGTTATGTGATGATTCTGCTATAATAATAAGACTGTTGCCTCACTGGAGATCAGGAGTGACTATAGCTGTGTCAGTCTATATTTATAATTTTTACAGATTGTTCCTTCCAGTATTTCAGTGCAAGAAAATCTCTTTCCCTTTGTAGGCTAACGTCATCTTGTTTTGGTACGTTTCCTTTTTTCCTTAACTTTAAGCCACTGGCACAGTAGATGGCTGAATCAACTGAAACCGAGCTCTGTGTGTTCTCTCATGTACTTAGGCAGACATTTACCATAGTACTCAGATCTCAGAAGTGAGACTCATTTTTTTTCCTCTGCCAAGGAAAAACTTTTACCCTAGGTTAAAAAAAAAAAAAAGAAACAAAAGAAGAAAAAAAACATTCAACCACTATTGCTCCAGTTAACATTATAGGTAGCTGTAATGAAGAAGTACCATCTTTTTGTTATGGGTTATGACTGCTGACATCTTTGTGGTTTTTAGTTCTTAGAAGTCCACTCATAAAGAAGAGCCTTTCTCTCAGGTATTGTTACTAATAAACTTTGAAAACAAGTTTAAAGTAAAAAATATTTATTGTGAGTTACGTATTAAAAATTTTAAGTTACAACACAAAGCAGATCAATGAAAGGAATAAAAGGTTTTATAAAACAGTGGTAACAAGAATATTTTTTCACACCACATTATTAAGTGTTTTTTGTTTATTTTCATCTTGATCACACCAGTGATGAATAAGGCTTTCTAGAAACCTGAAGTGAACAGCTTTGCATGCAAGCACCTAAAACTTCCTGTAACAATATTCTTTGTGGTGACTATGAAGTTTGTCAATGTAAGAATAAATTAGAGCAACTTAAGGAAAAAAGTGCAACAAGAAATGCAGCCGATAGAATGATTTAAGAAGGCATAAAATTCTACCTTATCTATGTCCTGATTCAAAGATCTTTAGAAATGACACAAAGAAACCAAAAATAGTAGTGGATTTTGGATATCATACATCCTGAATTTAGGATTTAAATTATTTTTTTTTAAATGTATTTAGCTGAGTTAAAACAGCATCATTATTTATAGCATACCTTAAACAGCCCAACAGTGTCTTCCTGGTTATTCTTAGTGGCCCTACTTGTCTCCCAGCCTAGTTTCTCTTCAAATACCAATAGATGTAAATAAATAAGTAAAGAAATATTCTCAAGACATATTATACTTGTTTGGCTTGGAACATATGTGGTAGAAATCCCAGAAGGAGACAGAGTGATGGCACAATTATTGCAAGGTAAGAAAAGCAAGGAATATTTCTCTCTGCTTTCCATTTTCAGGTGCATATAGCTTTGGACATCAGTTTTGGTCAGACTTCTTCCTCTTAAGTATGTCTAATGATCTTAGAAGCTATTACTAGGCTTAACCTATATAGAATAAAAGTTTTAGTGAGTCAAGTAATGTGTCACATCTATAAAATGTGTATGAATCAAACACATTTATTTTTTGCCTGCATTACATAGATATTAAACATTTCCTTACTCTCAACAGACAGGTTACATGGCAGCTGAAAGCTGCACCCTTCAGATTTTCTGGAAGGATTTTCCTTTCCCTTTTGACAGATACTGAAGAGAGACAGATACAGAAGAGAGACCCTGGCTTCTGGTTACAGCCACTCATCCTCAGCAGTCCAAAATCATCATGCTGAACCATTCAGCTGCTGCTACAATATGCCCAGAAAAGTTACAAGATGTGGGACACTTCCGATATTGTCATACATTTCAGAGGACCATTCTGGCTTGAACTTCAGTATATCAGGCTCACTGACGACAAGCTGTGGGATAACACACCAAAGTTAGAGGGACAGAGTGCTAGCAAGGCCCCACAGCCTGTTGCACCAGAGCAAGACCTCAGAGGAACTAAAGGAGATTCCTCTAAGAGGGTGACACAGCTGACAGGCCAGCTGAAGTTCCTCTACACCAATGCACACAGCATGGACAACACACAGGAGGAGGTGGAAGCCACTGTGCTGCTTGAAATCTATGATCTGGTTGCCATTACTGAAACTTGGTGGAGTGAATCCCACAACGGGAATGGGGATATCGATGCTACAAGCTGTTCAGAAGGGACAGGCAAGGAAGGAAGGGCGGAGACGTTGCCCTCGACATCAAGAAATGAATAGAATATGAAGACCTGTCTCTGAAGAATAGCCACGAGCAGGTTGAAAGCTTATGGGTAAGAATCAGGGACAAAGGCAAAAAAGGGAATCTTGTGATAGGTGTCTACTACAAGATGCCAGATCAAGGGGAGCCTACTGACGAAGCCTTCTCACTCCAGCTACAGGAGGCATCACGCTCACAGGCTCTCATCCTGCTGGGGGACTTCAACCACCCTGACATCTCCTGGAAATGTAATGTGGTGATCTGTAGGCAATCCAGGAGACTCCTATGGCAGGTAACAGACAACCCTGCCAGACAGGATGCCATACTGGACCTGCTGGTCACAAATGGATGTGAGCTAATTGTTGACATCAAGACTGGAGGCAGCTTGGGCTGCAGTGATCATGCAGTGGTGGAGTTCTCAGTTCTGAGGAATATCCATACAAGCAAAGAGTAAAGTCAGGACACTGAATTTTAGGAAAGCAAAATTCCAGCTCTTCAGGGAGTTAGTCAATAGGTCACCCTAGGAAACTGCCCTCAGGGACAAGGGAGCAGAACAGGGCTCTCGGGTCTTTAAGGGCTTTTCCCACAGAGTGCAAGAGCTTTTGATCCCCAGGTGTAAGAAATCAGAAAAGGAAGACATGAGGCCTGCATAGCTAAATCAAGACCTGCTGGTCAAAGTAAAGGGCAAGAAGGCAATGCACAGGCAGTGAAAGCAGGGACAGGTATCCCAGGAAGAGTATAGGGACGCTGCCCAGTTGTGTAAGGCTGGGGTCAGGATATCAAAGGTGTGGTTGCAGCTGAACTTGCCCAGGGATGCAAAGAATAAGAAGGGCTTCTAGAGGTATGTTAGCCAGAAACGGAAGGTCAAAGAAAGCATGCCCCCCTTGATGACCAAGACTGGCAAATTGGTAACAATGGATGAGGAGAAGGCTGAGGTACTCAGTGACTTCTTTGCCTCAGTCTTCACTGGCAACCTCTCTTCCCACATTTCTCTAGTGGCTGGACTGCAAGACAGGGACTGGAGGAGCAAAGTCTCTCCCACTGAAAGAGAAGATCAGGTTCGAGACCACCTGACAAACATGAACATGAACAATTCTATGGGACATGATTAGATGCATCCCAGAGTCCTGAGGGAACTGGCTGATATAGCTGCCAAGGCATTCTCCGTGGTATTTGAAAAGTCCTGGCAGTCAGGTGAAGTCCCTGGTGACAGGAAAAAATGGAAACATTGCACCCATGTATAAAAAAGGTAGGAAAGAGGACCCTGGGAAGTACCGACTTGTCAGCCTCACCTCTGTGCCTGGGAAGATCATGGAAGAGATCCTCCTAGAAGCTGTGTAAGGAACATGGAGCACAGGGAGGTGATTCAGGACAGTCATCATGGATTAACCAAGGACAAGTACTGCCTGACCAACCTAGTGTCCTTCTATGACAGATTGAGTACATCGGTGGACAAAGGAAGAGCTACTGATGTCATCTCTTTGGACATCTGGAAGGTCTTTGACACGGTCCCCCACAACATCCTCTCTAAATTGGAAAGAGATAGATTTGATGGATGGACTATTCGGTGGATGAGGAATTGGTTGGATGGTCGCAATCAGAGGGTACTAGTCATCAGTTCAATATACAGATGGAGAGTGGTGAGAAGTGGTATCCCTCCTCAGGGGTCTGTATTGGGACCAGTACTCTTTGACATCTTCATCAATGACACAGCAGTTGGGTGGAGTGCACCCTCAGCAACTTCGCAGATGACACAAAGATGAGTTGCATGGCTGACACGCCTGAGGGATGGGATGCCATCCAGAGGGACCTGGACAAGCTTGAGGAATGGACCCATATGAACCTCATGAGGTTCAACAAGGACAAGTGCGGGGTCCTGCACCTGGGTTGGGGCAACCCTCATTATCAATACAGGCTGGGGGATGAAGGGATGGAGAGCAGCCCTGCCAAGAAGGACTTGGGGGTACTGGTGGAGGAAAAGCTGGACATGAGCTGGCAATGTGACTCACAGCCCAGAAGGCCAACCATATCCTGGGCTGCATCCAAAGAAACGTGGCCAAGCAGGTCGAGGGAGGTGATTCTGTCTCTCTACTCCGCACTGGAGTCCTGAGTCCAACTCCGGAGCCCTCAGCACAGGAGAGACATAGACCTGTTGGACAGGGTCCAGCGTAGGGCCACCAAAATGATTGAAGTGATGGAACTATGAAGACAGGCTGAAAGAGTTGAGGTTGTTCAGCCTCGAGAAGGGAAGGCTCCGGAGAGGGATTCTTGCAGTCTTCCAGTACTTAAAGGAGGCTTATAAGGAAGATAGGGACAGACTTTTTAAAAGGGCCTGATGTGATAGGAGAAAGGGTAATGGTTTTAAACTAAAAGAGGGCAGACTAGACATAAGGAAGAAATTTTTGACAATGAAGATGGTGAAACAGGGGCACAGGCTGCCCAGAGAGGTGGTATATGTCCCATCTGTGGCAACATTCAAAGTCAGGTTGGACAGGGGTCTGAGCAACCTGATCTAGTAGAAATTGTCTGTTGCCATTGCTGGGGGATTGGATTAGATGACCTTAAAAGGTCCTTTGCAATCCAAACTATTCTATGGTTCTATGATTTTATGATTCTCTGATTCAATAGCTACAGTATGTGTTTATGTTTTAAGTCAGGCCTCCTGTTGATGTATCAACTTTACGTTTAAAAAAAATACCATCTTGTTAACACAGCTAAATAATGCACATTTGTTTCCTTTGTTTGCTTTCAAATGTTTTTATTTATTTATTTGTTAGTTTTCTTTTATGTTTTTTTTTCATTTTATAGTCTCAGTAACACAGCAGTACACAATTTTTTTGTCCAAGGTGATATTCTGGACAAGTGAATGTGACATACATCACTTGCCCAAAACAAAACTATGTTACTCATCACAATCTGCAAAGGAGGCAAAGCCTGATTCACATTTTAATTAACTATTAAATGAACTTCAGAACTCCAGATAGAATTTCACAATGCAATGACAGCTGGTTGACTGCTGCTAGCACGTATCTAGTATCATTTGTTCTCTGCGATACTTTGCTTTTTAAATATTAATTTGTTCCCCCCACAACATAGTGAAAGTACTCACCAGCCATTCCTTTCACAACGCAAATAAAAATGAAAGACAGAAATACATGACGAGTTTAAATGAATCCCAGCTTCTCAGAGGAGAAGATGTGACACATGAAACTCCAACTTTATCGCTTTTCTCCATGTCAGCAATGAGACAATTTCAAAATGTGTGTTTCTGTGGTAGCTTGGACAGCTCTAGCCCTTTAACTAATTTGTGAGAAAGACACATCTTTGAGAAAATTTTTACTGTTAACAAGGAAGAAGGAAAGACAATGGGAAGAGGAAGGTAAGAGATTTGTGGGAACACTCATCTAAAGAATTGAGGTGCTTTGGGCCTTGAAGAGCATGACATTCCAGTTGGAGAACCAAAGGTCAAGTTTATTATTTTACGGCTGACAGATTGAAGTCAGTCAGTGAATGCAAAACATACAGAACAGTATTCATGCACACAAGAGTATACTTTCCTAAAAACTTGAAATAAGATATACAATATCCCCAAAGGGGATTTTAAAACAGCAGAAGGTCATACAGACTTGTAAGAAAAGTGCTTATAAGGAAATGTGTGTAATATAAAGTCATAAAATACAGTAAAAGGTTTTTGAAAAGTCTAGTGAATCAATGGCTTAATGTGATGGCTCTTTTTAAATGCAAAGAAACCAAGGCCAAACTGAGCTATTATATGACAGGGCCATTTGTAAATATGATTAACTAACTCATTGGAGATTTTTCTCTCATAATTTTTGTGGTAACCTGTCTTAATTGATATTCGGTGAAACTAATGGAACATTAGGTTACACAGTCCGTTCTAGTGGACCCATCCAATATATATTGACACTGCTTACCTTGTGAAAGTAAATTTAAATGCACAGGAATTAAGTATAATATTGCATATATTTCCTTTCTGAGTAGCCTGGTTACTAGTGTGGCTTAATTTTTATTATTTTTTATATAAGAAAAATGGAAGTTTAGCAAGTCAGCTCATGTAATTGAATTGGTTTGTCTCTTCTTCATGTAATGAGTTCATGCTTAGAAGTTTCTACTAACACATGACATGGAAGTCTAATGCCAGAAAAGTAACAGAATAATTTCAGGCACAAGTTTCTTCCACCTTAGCTTTGCAGCAGTCAGAGTTTTTAGCATCTTATCTGTTCAAAATATGTTTAAACACTCAAAAAAAATTCAAAGGATGAGCCAAAAAGACAGACATGATTTTCCCCATTGTAAACTACTGCAATATGAACTTTTGTTGTACCCACAGTGAACAGTACCAGAAGATTCTTGCACAATTAACCTTAATTTCAATTTCACAGAATCACAGAATCACTAGGTTGGAAAGGACCTTCAAGATCATCAAGTCCAACCATTAATCCAGCGCCGCCATGTCCCCTAAACCATGTCCTGAAGCACCACATCCACATGTTTTTTGAACGCTTCTAGAGATGGCGACTCCACCACCTCCCTGGGCAGCCTGTTCCAATGCCTGATCACCCTCTCAGTGAAGACATTTTTCCTAATATCCAATCTAAACCTCCCCTGGCGCAACTTGAGGCCATTTCCTCTTGTCCTAATGCTAGTTACTTGGGAGAAGAGGCCAACACCCTCGTCGCCACAACCCCCTTTCAGGCAGTTGTAGAGAGAGATAAGGTCTCCTCTTAGCCTCCTCTTCTCCAGACTGAACAACCCCAGTTCCCTCAGCCGCTCCTCATCAGACTTGTGCTCCAGACCAATCACCAGTTGTGTTGCCCTTCTCTAGACACCTGCTCAAGCACCTCAATGTCTTTCTTGTAGT
>NW_010528287.1:0-8922 GCF_000687285.1 Phaethon lepturus | reverse complement strand
CCAATCTGTCAGCCTCACCTCTGTGCCTGGGGAAGTCATGGAACAGAACTTCCTAGAAGCTATGCTAAGGCACATGGAGGGCAGGGAGGTGATCTGAGGCAGCCAGCATGACTTCACCAAGGGCAGGCCCTGCCTGACCAACCTAGTGGCTTTTTGTGATGGAGTGAGCACATCAATGGACCAGAGAATGGTTATGGATGTTGTCTATCTGGACTTCTGTAAGGTGTTTGACACCGTCCCCCACAACATCCTTCTCTCTCAATTGGAGAGAGATGGATTTGATGGGTGGACTGTTGGGTGGCTGAGGAATTGGTTGGATGGTCACATCAAGAATGTAATAGTCAATGGCTCAATGTCCAGATGGAGACATGGACAAATGGTGACCCTCAGGGATCCATATTGGGACCAGTACACTTTAATATCTTCATCAGTGACGTAGACAGTGGGATCAAGTGCACCCCCAGCAAGTTTGCAGATGACACCAAGTTGAGTGATGCCATTGACATGCCTGAGGGGTGGGATTTCATCCAGATGGACCTTGAGGAATTGGCCTGTGTGAATCTCATGAGGTTCAACAAGGGCAAGTACAGGATCCTGCACCTGGGTCAGGGCAAACCCTGGTAATCAATACAGGCTGGGGGATGAAGGGATTGAGAGCAGCCCTGCTGAGAAGGACTTGGGGGTGCTGGTGTATGAGAAGCTGGACATGAGCCAACAATGTGCACTCGCAGCCCACAAGGCCAACCACATCCAGGGTTACATCAAAAGAAGTGTGGCCAGCAGGTTTAGAGAGGGGATTCTGCCCCTCTATTCTGCTCTGGTGAGACCTCGCCTGGAGTCCTGTGTCCAGCTCTGGAGCCCTCAGCACAGGAAAGACATAGACCTCTTGAAGGGGGTCCAGAGGAGGGCCACCATTAATGATCCGAGGGATGGAACACCTCTCCTGTGAGGACAGGCTGAGAGTTGGGGTTGTTCATGCTGGAGAAGAGAAGGCTCCAGGCAGACTTTTTTGCAACCTTCCAGTTCTTAAAGGAGGCCTATAAGAAAGATGGATTGACACTTTTTATGCAGGGCCTATTGCAATAGGACAAGGGGTAATGTTTTTAAACTAAAAGAGGGAAGAATTAGACTAGATAGAAGGAAGAAAATTTTCACACTGAGGGTGGTGAACCACTGGCCCAAGTTGCCCAGAGAGGTGGTAGCTGCCCCATCCCTGGAAAAATTCCCCGTCAGGTTGGACAGGGCTCTGAGCAGCCTCATCTAGTTGAAGATGTCCCTGCTCCCTGCAGGGGAGTTGGTCTAGATGGCCTGTAAACATTCCTTCCAACCCAAAGATTCTATATTTCTATGATTAATTGCAATTGCTTGTTTCATCACAGTTATGTTAGTTTGCGTTATTATGGGACAAATCTTCCACTGCACGTAAAGAATATTCTATTCAGCTCTTTTTAATGAAAACTGAACTGTTAAACAGGTATACCAAGTTTGTCACTGTATTAGAAATCATAGGGAGAAATTTATCTCAGCTCATGGGTTTGGATGTTATGACCATCTTCATGGGTGGATGATGCAATCGCCATGTATTAGAACCACTAAGGAATTTTTTAATTATTATTTTTTCCTGCAACTAATATCACCATGGTACTAGTTGAAAGGAAATACTACCAAGTACAGGTAGTCAAGTGTATGGAGAAGGGAATACAGTTAGGGAATAGTTCTCTGAAAATATAAGAGAAACTAAAAAAAAAAAATAAGGAAAGATATCTTTCAGATAATTAGGTAACACTTCTTTCTGTTTTATTTCACCATGTCTGCAGCAATATAGGACTGTTGTTCTAGGGGAAATACAGGGTGTGCAGGAGGAGGGAGACCCCACTGACATTAGTGCATAATCCTGTGTATAGAGGCTTACGTTCGTTGAGCATTCACTATTTGACATGGATTAGTTTTACTCTTTGGTAACAATCTCCCTTTCCTGCCAGGGAAGTCCAGGCTCTGAATGAGCTGTTTGCGTTCTGCTGTCCTGCACTGGGAGCTTGTCAGAGACCCCATGGAACTGACTCGCTAAAATTAGTTTTTAAAATTCGGATCTGGTGCCCTGGCCAAGTGAGCTACAAATTTCCTGGGCAAAGCACTATCACATCAGTACTAACTGGCACAGCATAAGATCCCATGTCATTTTATACTTTATGTATAAAGTCTCCTCTTCATTTTAACAGGAGGCTCTATGCACCCGCACTCTCTATAACAAATAGGGGAACACAAAGTGGCTCCAAGTCTCCTTTAGGATGTGTCCTTTGGCTCACACCCCCCTCAGGAAATATACTGAGTTGATCCAGCCTATTTTAACAGCATGAGTTATTATCTCCTAGTCTGAGTCTCAGCTGAAGCCATTGGACAAATAACCAGTTTCCAAATAACTTGGAGTGAGAATAAATGTTAGTACATTCTATTCAATTCTAATGACTAGAAGTCTTTGGGGTTTAAAAAATGTTCATAATTCTCAAGTTAAATGTATAAAACTTACATGTAATCCTTTCACAGCCCAGATACTGAACTGACTCTTCTTCTTATAGGTGGAAGAATGACTACTGTAAGACCTAATTCTTCCTAGTTTTTATGTGTGTTTACAGTGTATATGTAAGGGAATGTATTTCCCACCATTACCATAGTTCTTGTCTCTTTCTCTTACATTCCTACACCTTTTGTCAGTGATATGAAACAGGGACTCAGAAAAAAACAGAGCTACTGCAAGCTGATACGTACAAGGTCTGTGAAATGTTTTTTGCATACTCCTCTAGGGTTGTCACTGCAAAAAGGTATGGATGAACAGAGAATCATATCTGTTTCATCTGTGCACCTCAAGAACCTCAGGAAGAACACGGAGCAAATGATTTCATGAAAATATGGTCATGAATGCACTGTCTCCACTTGCACTGTCAGCTTTCTGATCCTCCAAGTCAGAAAACTCCAAACACTCCTTTCAATAATGCAGAGGGAATAAAAACTCAATACAACCCACAGGTAAACAACTTTTCTTACCTTTCCTATCAGATTTGCTCAAATATTTTCAGCAGATGGACTCCCAGTAGCTGGGTTACAAAGATAAATTTAACTGTTTGTTCTGGGGGAGAAAATATGACAAGGAATGCATTTTTAAAGTGAGACTTACATGGATTTTATTGTCTTGGGACCCTGCCTAGACAATAAAGCTTTTTGGGTTAATCTAAACTTCCCTTCAGCCTTCTAAAGGACTTGTAATATCAGCCTTTTTTGGTTGTTGTTTGTTGTTAAGGGCCCACAGAACTGTCTTTTTCCAATGGAATGAAATGTAGCTTTAAATTTGGAATTATGAAATTACATTTTTCCCTTCAGAAGTGTTGCCCATTTTTGTGTAGTATTTCATTTTGCAGTTCTTGTCAGAGTAACTTGTTTTAAGACATTTAATACCCTGTCCAAGCAACCTGAAAGAATTGACTGAGGTTATAATAATTCTCATGGTAAAAGATTGATACACAAATTCTCAAGGCAATTAGAAACTCAGTTTTACCAATCTAATGTTTAATTCTTTCTCATGTTTTGTTAATAAATAAGACCCAGGACTATGAGGAGAGAAATTGCATCACTTCCTACTATTCCACAGGAATACAGCCTACTTGGTCTAGCAGAAATTACTTATATACTCTGAAATGTTTAGTGTCAAACCTTATATTACCTCTGTCTCTAAGGTACCTCACTTGGAGACCAAACAGACCTAGTACTTACTCTGCTTCTGATCTGTGATTTCTGAGTAGTTTGTAATACCCATGAGTTTGCAGGAAATTACAGGTTGGACCCAGACACCTTCCACAGATCCCTAACCTTTATGTAAGCTTTTGCTGTCTAGTAAAATAGTCCTCCTGAAAGAATTGTTTAAAGTCTTTTTACTGTTGGTCGAGAGATCTGCTTGTCTTTAATAGTTTTTGGATTAACTATTTGCTCAAGTTTAACTTTCTAGGTTAACAATAAAATTTTACCATTATCGTAGAATCATAGAATCATAGAATAGTTTGAGTTGGAAGGGACATTTAAAGGTCATGTAGTCCAACCCCCCTGCAGTGAGCAGGGACATCTTCAACTAGATCAGGTTGCTCAGAGCCCCGTCCAACCTGACCTGGAATGTTTCCAGGGGTGGGACAGCTACCACCTCTCTGGGCAACCTGGGCCAGTGGTTCACCACCCTCATGGTGACAAATTTCTTCCTTAGATCTAGTCTAAATCTACCCTCTTTCAGTTTAAAATCATTACCCTCTGTGGTATTATAAGACCTAATAAACCAATCATTCTCCTACAAATATCACAACATGATTTTTATTGTCACTGAAACATTAATTTAAAACATGGTCACACATTAATTTAAAACTCAGTGAAACATCCACAAAAAAATATACAAATAAGTGCTGTTTAGAGATCACTTTCAATCATCCATAAACTGCCAGACACTACAACCATTTAGTTCCCAATATGGACTAAACCTTAGTAATGCCACTAATTTATTTTGCAAAGGAGTAAACAGTGTCATCTTTATATGTCATAGCCACTTTTATTCAGTTCTTGCTTAAAAAAACCCAAACCAAGAAAACTGCATGAAAATGGAAAGCAGCAAATAAAATCATTTCAGCTAACCAAGTGTAAGCCACATGATTTGGGATCCTTCTATAGGAGGGGGATGGACATTTCTAGAGGGAGATAAATAGGTAGCTAAGGTAAATGGGATGAATCTCGCTCCAGAGCTACATGCATTTCTCCATGTTCTGAAGGAAAGGCCTTATTATCCTAGAAAAATAATTCTTAGACAGAGTTTTCAGGTGAGACAAGTCCTTCCCAACCACTCTAAAATCTCTAGGATGTGTATTATCTTCCTCATAACATGAAATCCAAAGCCAGCTTCTTTTCTTCTATGGTATAAAGTGTCTAAAATAGTACTGCTTCTATATGTTGTAATACATAAACTAAGTTAACAGGGATTGTGTCAAAATTGTCAAAAGTTTTATTCTTTTTTTACAGGCAAACAGTGCAAAAATGATCATGGAATGGAATTTAGAACTTAAGTCTGACTTGTTGATGCTGTTTTAAAACAAAAAATTACAAAAATACTCTCTTAAATTGAGATACTAGTTACTAACATTATTATTTTCAATCAACAATTATTTATAATACAAATAGAGTACTTAAATGTTAAAATCAAGTACCTGGATATTAAAATAAGGGGAAGAGAAAGTATTAGAGTTAAAACCTGTAGGTTTAACCACACAGTCCCTGAAGACAGTTGAAGAAATGTATGTCATGTCCCATTGATGACATGTAACATTGAACAGACATGTTCATGTAACATGTAAGAATATTATTTTCATTAGTGTCTCTGAAAAATGTCTTGTAATAATTATACTCTCCTACAATTTGCATATGAAGATGATACTTGATGAGAGTATCAAGATGATACAAGATGAGAGCTTGTCAATATTTTGATTAGCCCCTGCCACGTTTCAGCATGAAAAGCTTTTTCTTTGTTGATTGAGCAAAGTCATCTAATGCAAAACATTGTAATATCCTAAGTGGTAGAGGTCTTCCTTCTGGTATGTCCTGGATTTACTTAGGCATGTTGTTTGCTCTATCTTTTTAATAGCAGTTGGAAGGCAAATGAGAGCTGTAGATGTTTTACCAGCCTTTCAGATCCTTCATGTTAGCATTCTCTCATAAATCTGAATGTTCACATCCCTTTTTACTTTTTTATACTTTAGCATGAAATCTTTCTGATATCTTGATTTACACCATTTGTAAAACTTAGAGTTGCAGAGATATTAGCAATATTCCATCAACATCTATCTTTCTCAGGCTTACAGACTCTTTGAAATGAGGTTTTTAAAGCTCCATTTTGAGACCAGTATATGCATTTATTTTTAATAATGATTTCTCATTCTGTTTCCATGTTAGTTTTTGTGTTAGTAATATTTAAATAATGGCAAGAGCTTAGGTATTTCAAGAGAGATAAATGATTGTAGAAAAAAGAAAAAGTATGGTTTGACTGAAAACTGTATTTTTATTGAAGAAATAATTTTAGAAATTAGGTAGTCCACTTCAATAATTTTCAAATTTTTGTCAGTTTGAAAATTATTAAAAACATTTCAATGTTTGCTATTAATTTATTTTTTTTTTAATTTTTCATTCCCTTGTTTGGGAGAAAATAAAGGTAAAATAAAAGAGACCAAAATGGAATTGGAAAAAGAGGGATCCAAGAAGTATCCTCCCAAACCACAGAACAAACATATTTGTTATTTCTATTTCAGTTTTAAAGCTGATATATGCGAATTAAAATTTCACCAACATTTGCAAAAAATATTTTTGAAGTAGTGAATTTCACAGAGAGAAATAGAATGGGATTCCAGCATTGACTTGTTATAGCTTCTATTAACTTTAGTTTCCTTCCTTGGAAGATCTTATTGGCATAAAATTCTTTCTACTACAGGTTTAAACCTCTTCTTAAAAAAATATGGTTTCTGAAGAAGACCTCAAAGAATGTATTAGCAGTTTTACATCTGTATTCATGTTTCCTTGCAATATCTTTCTAAGGACAAAAGCTGGCACTGGTATCCTTTCCTAGAACACATCAATGAAAAATTTTTGCCAAATTTAAAATACGAGCATCTTTCTATAATCCTACCACACAGTTAATTTCTTTCCATTTATTTGACTCAGTGTTAGTCACAAACAAACTTTAACAAATGAGGAAGAAACCCTATATGCTCTCTAGCTTCTCACCCAGTCATTAAGCATATTTTGGAAACAGTGGTTGAAATTAGAAATTAAATGCCCTGAGAGATCAATGATTCTCTCAGGAATAAGCTTTTTAAACTCATCATCACAACAGATCATTATGACCTTTTTCAGTCACTACAACCCAATTTACCATAAATAAATCTATTCTCCACCTATTCATTGTTCCCTTTCTAGGGACCTTCAGCTGATGGCTGCTGGAATTGTATAGATCATTTCAGATACCCTTTAAAACAGACTGGATATTCTGCATCCTAGTGACCCCATAAACTGTTACAGTAAATATTTAAATATATACAGTACTTGTTTATATAAGACATAATGACTTTAAATTGGGTCAATTAGATATGCCTGACTGAAAGTACGTTAATAATTTACTCTTCATCAATTTGTTCCAGTGCCTAGAGGGCTCTGAGCACATTAAAAAAAAAAATCCTGAAATGTTAAACAGGAGAACAACTCAATTTATCTGAACAATGCATGCTAGTTCAAAATAAAAAAAAAAAAATCATAGTAGATTCATCTAGACACAGATTCAAAAAGCAAAGAACCAAATCATTTGAGATCAGACCTCCAGGCAATTTGTAGGTGAACTACAGATAAAAGAAGGAATAAGTGGGTATTACCTTTTTATATAATACTCTGGGTTGGATTTGATCCAAAGGTTTTGACCCAAGGCTTTTCTGTTTCCTCATGAGCTTGACATATACAAAAAGAGTAAGTCAAAGATTTGCTCAAAAAATTACTTGAAAAGAAAAATTATTGATATTCATTTCAGTAAAAGATTTTCCATCCTGCAGAATGTATATCTGGTCTCATTAATTTTCCTATTATGAATAAGCCACACTAGAAATTTTGACATACATTTTTAGACATTATCTCTTCATGTTAATATCAATGGGGACTAAAAATTTCAAATCTAAGATCATGTAATTCCTTACAAGAATTCTTTGCTACTCGATGATACCAATCTTTTGTACCAAACTATGCATCTAAAATTAGGATGTTTTCAGAAACTGCTGATGAAAGTCCAATTTTCCAATAGGCATGAAAGGACACCAAAATATATTTGAATAATAATGCCATTGTTTTTTTCCTTGCCAAGTCTCATGAAGTTTATCTCCCCATGAAGCCACTTGAAAGCATAATTCAGAAGTCCATACACAGTTGTGTTGTGTCACTTCCTCTGCATCAGGTAGCACACCTGGTTTCCAGGTGATTTCCCACAACTCCTGTATCGTATATACCAGTCCCATCCAGATATCTATCACATCCTAGGCTATTTCACGTGGCTTTACAGACCACAGAATCACAGAATCAAAGAATCATTAAAGTTGGAAAAGACCTTTAAGATCACCAAGTCCAACCATCAACCCAACACCATCATGCCCAATAAACCATGTCCTGAAGTGCCACGCCTACAGGTTTTTTGCACACTTCCAGTGATGGTGACGCCACCACTTCCCTGGGCAGCCTGTTCCAATGCTTGACCACTCTTTCAGTAGAGAAATGTTTCCTAATTCCCGCTGGTGGAACTTGAGGTCATTTCCTCTCGTCCTATCGCTAATTCCTTGGGAGAAGAGACCAACACCCACCTCACAACAACACCCTTTCAGGTAGTTGCAGAGAGCGATAAGGTCTCCTCTCAGCCTCTTCTTCTCCAGACTAAGCAATCCCAGTCCCTCAGGCACTCTTCATAAGACTTATTCTCGAGACCCCTCACCAGCTTCATTGCTCTTCTCTGGTCATGCTCGAGTACCTCAACGTCCTTCTTGTAGTGAGGGGCCCAACACTGAACACAGGATTCAAGGTGCGGCCTCACCAGTGCCGAGTACGGGGGCACGATCACTTCCCTACTCCTGCTGGACACACTAGTGCTGATACAGGCCAGGACGCTGTTGGCCTTCTTGGCTACCTGGGCACACTGCTGGCACATGTTCAGCCGGCTGTCAACCAGCACCCCCAGGTCCCTTTCCGCCAAGCCTGTAACGTTGCATGGGGTTGTTGTGACCCAAGTGCAGGACCCGGCACTTGGCCTTATTGAACCTCATGCAGTTGACCTCTGCCCATCGATCTCACCTGTCCAGATTCCTCTGCAGAGCCCTCCTA
>NW_010528286.1:0-37614 GCF_000687285.1 Phaethon lepturus | reverse complement strand
AAAAAAAAAAGGCAGGTCTTCTGAGAAGTAGCTCTCAAGCCAGAGGAAAAAATGGGCCTGGCTCACTCTTCTGCTGGCCCTTTCCTTACCCTGCCCAGCTGCTGAAAAATGGCTTTTCTAACAGAAATGTTGTATGGAAAATGAACAGGTCTTCTCACAGCATGGTTATTTGCCAGGCAGAAGAGTGGCCTGTGCAGCCCACCAGCTTGGGTACACGCATTGCTGTAATAAAGAAATATGTGTTATGGAAAAGCCTGAGATCTGAATTAAAAATGTAAAGAAAGGAGAAACCTAAATAAACCTGAGCTTCAAAATTGCAGCAGTGCTTTCTGCTTGATGTCCTGACAGTGAGAGTAATGGCCGCTTGGCTCTAGCTCCCTTCAGTACCCAGTGAGGAGGCAGCAAGCAAGGCATGGCCACTTGGCTTTCCATGCCAGGGTCTCTCGCAGTCTGGATTGGCATTCAGTCCCCTTGATGAGGGACAGTGGCAACGTCATTTCTCTACAGGACAGGTTCCTTTGTTTCTGGCAAGGATATACTCATATTTCATTACTCTGGGAAAGAACAAAGGCAGTTTCTCTGCAGGAATTTAATTTTAGATCTCTTTTCAGTCCCCAGACTTGCTCAAGCTATTGCTCTGGGCAACACATTAGTCTATGGGAAAGAGTGTAATGAAAAGCTGGTATTGGTGAGGGCTGTTACAACAAGCAGGAGGCTCTGGAGGAACACAGCGAAAGGTGAACAAAGCACAGGGAAAAACACTGAAGGGGAAAAATCCTTTGTTGGCCAAGATAACACCATATGTCATTTGCACCTATAAATCTGTGGCCTGTATTCAGTCCCAATGCCACGGGGGATAATGATGATAAGTCTGGAAGGTAACTCAACAGGTTATCTAGGGCATCCTTCTCCTTTGCAGGATTAAAAGCAAGTCCCTGTAATTCACAGACCTCACTATCAGTCCTCACTACCCCTTCTTTTACATCAGCGACCAAGCTAATCCCTGCTTTTTCACATCCCTCAGAGTCTCGGTGGAGGCAATCTGAAAGATTTAATACAAACTGGAACGAATTTGTTTCATTAAGTAATTGCAGAAAGTTCAGCCTGAGTTTGTAAACCCCTTTAATGATGCTAATCACCTTCTTATTGCTGTCTGTGTTGACTTGCAATCCTGCTTTTGCTTATTTAAATGCTGAGTGCTTTGCCTGTAGGTGAAGTTAAAGTCTGCACAGTGCATTCCTCAAACCAAAGAATGAGGCCTGGAAAAATGATGAATCCTCACACATGAATACTGACTAGGTGCAACCTTTCTGTCACATTCACCCCAGCCATCTGAGGACAGTTACAGGCTAAGAGTTTTGATGGCAGGTCTGCCCTATGCAGGAATGTACACTGAGCTGAATGCCCTCTTTGCTATCCTAAGAGGGAAAGCCTAGAAGCCCTGAATGTTTTTTTTTCTGTGTATGGACCTTGCCCTGCCTTCAAAATAGCTACGTGTCAGGGTATTTGGAGAATTAAGCTTGAGATTGTTCCATTTTTAAAATTCAGAGCAAAATTCTCTCCAACTCACCCAGCAGACTCATATTTCATCCTCCTCAAGCATCTAAAATGGCCTTTCTCTTTGGGATATATCTATGCATGTCCTATAAGGGGCAAAACAGAGGTTCCTACCATAATACAATTTTGAGTTGGAGTTAATACATTAAAAAGAAGAAAGCTGCTCACAAGAAATAGGAAGTTTCACTTGGCAGAAGATCTTTTCATTTAACTTTTTGGGTTTTATACCGTGCTTCTGTTCACACAGATGCAGGGAGATCCACAGATGATTAGAGTGCTGCTGTGATATAGACCAGTGCCAGCAGAAAAACGAGTTTTCAGAGAGAGTTCACTGCAAACCTGTGCTGTGTTATGTGCTAACACTCTGCAAATGATCCTAATAGTCATGGAAATGAGTTCCATTTGGCATGAATCACAAGAGCTGCTAAGTGAGGGCCTCTAAAATGAGCCTGTTAGGAAAGACAGAAATAATGAGCTGTTGTACTCTTTTTTTTTTTTTTTTTTTTAAAAGCTCATTAAAGTGAGACAGCTGTTGTTTAACAGTTAACTGCAGGAAATAAATGCCAAGAGTAACAGCTACTGCAGTTAAGTAAGGCTGACTACCTGCCCTTTATCTGAGCAATTTGCATATCACACTTAAAAGTATCACACAATCAAATGGTATTTTTTGGAAACTGTCTCCTAAGGACAGGTATGGCTGTTACTAAGAAAGTTAGCAAATGCATCACAGTAAGGATCCCAAAAGATCTACGGAGAATTTCCAGCACAGGCAGGCCCAGTACAGCTAAGGTAGCATGCCATGTGCAGTTTCAGACCCAATATAATCACAGTGGCTGGAACCTCTAGAGCGACAGCCCGTAACCACATGCAACATGCTGCCCATAATCCCTTCCCACATTTCCCATGGCCAACAGGAAGCTTCTGCTGCAGGTGGACAAACATTGCACCTTCTTGGCTTTCTTGCAAGTCTGTGGGCTGTTGGGGGTTGCCTCCTTCCCCTTCTTGGTGAAGAATGAACACAAAGCTAATTTATCTTCATAATATATCCACTTGGAAGTCCAGCTATAGATGGGAGGCAGGAGCTGTGATTTGAATACTTGCAAGCGAGGGCGAGAACTGCAGCCAGCTCTTCTCTGCTGCTAGTGCTCTGTACAACAGGCTGTTGAATTGCAGTGTGAGGAGGAAGGCAGCATTACCCTTCCGGCAGCTGTTAACAGAAGCAGCACGAGCTGTATTCTACATGAAGCCATTTGTGCTTGGTGCAATCTGAGCATCCTTTCTAGGTCAGACCCCTGAGGAGGAAGAGCACCTAGTTTGAGATGTTTGTAGGTGTGCAGTAATGACTATACTATTCCTCTCTAACAAAACTCAGGCAGCGTGAGGCAACAAAAAGCATGAATTTATAATCCAAGAAAACTTGAAAGGTGTTTTCAGAGTGAGCATTGTAGTAGTAGCCAAACATTCTGAGGATCATATTCTTGGAGCAAACTGTTCCTACAGAAAAAAATTGTATGTTTTTTAAAGCTGCTGTGCCTTCAGTGCTCAACAGTGCTTTGCTGACTGTGTGCAAACTGTTTCAGGGCATGGAAAACAGCTCAGCTTAATCCCTGCTAATTTAATAGTTGAGGAACAGTAAGAAATAGCTCAGGGGTATATCTTACTCCTAAACTACAATTACTTCTGACTACACAGTATTTGTACAAGAAGCCAACTTTATGCCACCTATGTCCTTTGGTAGATATTATCCCACCACTTACTAGTACTGCCTAAATGAAGAGGGGAAGAGATGCCTTTTATAAGGACCTGAGGAAAATAATAATGATCCCAGGTATCAGGGAAGTGTGTTTGCTTGGAGGTGAACACCCGTATATTAGGCCCTGCTTTTTGCTGCTACCTGCCATACTTGACAGTAGGAGTAAACCAGCTTTGTTTAAAGAAAAATCTTTGAGATTCTTTGCTATGACTCAGAAACATTAACTAGAGCTTGGAAATCTTAAACAAATTGGCACTCTAATGAATCTCACACACTGTCATATGTTAACATTGACTGTTAGCTGCTAGGCTAAGTAAATGTCATTTATTAATTGCTTTGTCCCTGCACAGCCACAAAATAGAAGTAAGTAAGGCATACATTCACCATGCACCTTGACTAAAAAATGAGGAATATTCCAAACAAATAAACTCCTCTGTCTGTGTCTTAGCATACTCAAAACATATTTGTCTAGGCAGGTACAAGGCGTATGGTAGATATGAGCATTCTTGTGGAATAAATACTCCAGAGCAAAAATCTCAGTTGAATTCACTAAAGTACATTAAGTCTTCACTCATGAGCCAGATGTAGTCATGCCTCCAGTAATATTCTTACAATGCTGTTATGGGTTAAACAGTAATTTGGATCAGTTCAACATCAAATCTCCATGAATAAATTCAGCAGGTCTCTTAATTTAACATTTATGAGGATGGAGGAATTCAAATGCACACCTGTAGGGACACTGTAACCATGCCATAGAAATGTAGATGGTCCAAACAAGATGCTATAGGAGTATTTTCTTTCTTAATGATTTCAACCTCAATGAGGCTGTCATCAAGCAACATATTAGCCATCCTGAAACAACAAATCTAATCAACCTGAAGCATTCAGCATAAATCACTAAAGTGTATGCATCCCATGGGATTTTCAGGGTACAGAGATATTTCAAAACAAGAAGGATGCACAGTCATCCCAAGTTTCTTTTTAAAGAACTGTCATCTTCACAGTCAACACATCCATTACAGGACTGAAACAATTTTTTTCTAGCACATTCTACCTGTAAATGTTATGTGTATCTCAGTATGGTAGGCATCAAAGGATTCAAAGCCCTATTTTTGAAAGAGACTGAAACCTCTACAGACCATATTAGACTATTCAATCATCCTCTCACAATCAGGTTAATGCATCTGAGGCACTATATGATACGATTCTTATGGGGCACACCAATGTGAAAGGATATTCCAAAATAGGAAGAACATATCACATAGGTATTCAAGCAAGACAATTCCTTCCCCAAGAACAATTGTCAAAAAACATTTATCTTAGCATGTCCATTGCAGTTTCAAGCTAGATTTGTATGCCTCACTACAGCAGGTATTGAAAAGAGAGAAGTAGGACTCAAATATGTATTTGCAAATGTGCCTGCTACCTCAACCCATGAAACAGAATTTAAGTCTCCAGCCAACACACATGCATTCAAAAGCAGTAAAGAGGGTGGTGAGACAGTCACAGCTCATCTTCCCAAAGGGAAGTTGTTTGTTTGTTATCAAACAAGATCCAGCATAATGTGCCCATTGCAGAGAGATTTCCAGCCCATGCATCACTGTGTAAGTACCACACATGAGGAATGGGGCACAAAGTAAGCCTCAGCAGCAATCTGCAGAGTGGTATAAACGAGTCAGCCAGCTTGAAACAGTTGGACACTGAAAAAAAAACCCCAAAACCGAAACATCCAGATTGCCTAAAAACATGCCTCCCCAAGGACCAAGAGATCTAAAAATAGAGAAAGACCACAACACCCACATTCACGGTAGGTTCTTCCCAGTTTGTTGTCATCAAACACAATCTATATGAACAAACCTCTCACAGGAACAGCTCAGGGAGAGTTCCAGCTCCACGTCTGTCTTCATGCTACATGGAAGTCACATGTTAGGATAGGATTTGAACCCAGATAAGACTGGCACCAGATTCTTAAACTCATGGTCATAGAAGTGATCTCAACTCAACCAGCAAACCCAGATCACAAACAAACATGCCTCCAGGATCATACCTTTGGGAATCACGGTGAGTAGGAAATCCTACTTGCTAGTCAGAACATCAGTTTCATGGGCAAGTCTATCCTCACCACTCTTTATGAACTGCAGGGACGACACAGGAATGACAAATACACTATGCAACATGTCCTTGACTTACAAGTGATACAACAGTGAACTCAGCATCTGACTTAAGGTCTCTGAAGTCTTGCAGGTCCCTGTTTACATAATCTGAAGCAGCTATACTCACAGGATACATTATATTCCTTTTCTTTAATACTTTGACTATATTTGGTCAGGTGCCAAATACAAGGAGAAGTGACAGCACAATAAATGGCTAGGCAAATGCCACTTCCAACCCATGAGACAAGAATGGAGCTACACTTTTCTCCCAGGTATGCTAATTTGTATGAAACAGTGTAGGGATTCCCCAATTAAGTCAAAATCTTACATTAATCCCTACTGTTACAAGGTGCAACTAACACAAAGATGGCTTGAGCTAGCTCCTGTGTAGTGGATGCTTTTTCTGACACTGCCTGGCTTCTTTTGAGCAGCTCAGGTACTCTGATAGGGTAGACAGCCAGCTCTGAAGAGCCTGTGCTCCTCTCCCCACATCAGAAGGGGTGTGGAAGAACCAAAGCAATGTGTCACTGTTTCTGTTCTGGGGCAGCACCAGCAACGACAAAGCCATGTGCTGTTCACGTCCCTGTGCAAGAAGCAGCCTTTGCATTCAAGAAACAATCTTGAATGCAGGTACTGTGGTCTCTATTTTTGCTCCTGTTAGTCCTTGGGGAAGCATGTTGTTAGGCAACCTGTAGTACTTCACACAACGCCCATGCAAGTTTCATTTGCCCTGTCATGACACAACAGCTTCATTTTTTCACTCCGGAGGGAAAAACTTACAGCAGTAATAGTCAGTCTGAACATAGCGTAGGACGTATATACACTGTCATACTCCATGGGAATGTATTGGACAGTAAGGAATGAAATATCTCTGAAAACTGCTTGTATTAAACTATACAAATATTGTTGCTAACTGAAAATGTGATTGCATTCAGTCTGTGCTAAGGTGGCTGTGAGGCAGCGGGTGTTTTCTAGCCCTGTTGGACTCATTTATCCCAAGTTCATTTGAACTACCTCATCTGCTAATAGCAAGTCCCAGCAGATTGCATTATGTTACAAGGAAACATTACCCTGGTGCCAGTTGCCTTACCCACAGCTCTACAAGTTCAGAGGGGAGTCTCAAACATCTTTATGCTTGGGTGTAACCTTGCTGCCTTCTTGCTCCTGTAAGCTTTATATGACTTATCTTCATACTTGTAGCTCTGTTTCAAAATCCCTTGTGTTCCTGTGCTCCCTGAGGCCAGAATAATCTTGATGTCAGCATGGGCACTGTAGACAACAGGCTGATAAAAACTGTTGTCTCTCCTGGTATTCTGTAGCCTGTCGTTTCTAGGAGCCAGACACTAAGACACGAGTAAATTCAGTGCTGAAATAGCTCTGAATTCAGATACCAGTGAGACATAAAAGGTTTAAGCATAGGTATGTGAATGCAGTTTTCTATAGCTCAGTGAGAAATAATTCAGAATGGCAGACCCAGGCCCTGGGGTTTCCAGACCTGTTAAATAATGAGAGCTGGGGGTGCAGGTACAGAAGCCCCACAGAACTGTTCCAACTGCTAGCGTTAGTACTCAGTCCATCCTCAGTTGCCCTTCCCTCCTTTTTCCCAATTTCCTGCTGTTCCAGCTCTTCTTTGTCTTTAGCACTTCTGCATGGCTGGCTTTGTTCCTGAGATGAGAAATCATAGTCATGCTGTACTGTTGTGCCTAAGCATAGGACACTGGATTTACTATTGTGAAAAGCTGGTGATAATTCCTGTGACCCAGTAGTTCAGGGCCATACACAGACCCAAGGGTCTGCCAGTGTGAGATGTAATTCCCTCATCTTTATTAGAGAGCTGCTGACCATGAAGCATCTAGCTCCCTAGTGGCTGTAGCCAGGTAAAATCAATGAGGAGCAGGCATCAGCAAAGAACTGGAATAAGCAGAGCCACTTAAAAAGGAAGATATTTGAGTGTAATCAATCCATTCAGCTGTGGAAGATTTATAGAAGCAATGGGATCAAGTTAATTCTGGGTCACTAGATAGAGCTGCTTCAGCCTCTGCTTTGCTTGGTACCCTGCTAGGTTATATGCACAGCTGTATTAATGCATTAATATGTTTAAGAGCCCTTATTTGATATGTCACTAGCTGTTCCCTGTTTAATTGCTGGAAGGGTGCCTTTTCTGAGCATGAGATCCTGGCTTTTGATAATTACTGTTTCTGACTCGAGCAGGAGTTCCTCTATCACTCTATTGCTCTCCAAAGAAGAGCATTTCAATACCGTCTTTTTGCACTTTTTATTACCCAGACACAATCTGATTTATATTTAATCATATGTGTGTGTGTGTGCGCGCGAAGATGCATTACTACTGTGCCATAAGAAGTCTGGACAACCTTCGTTCGTTATGGAGTATACACTTGACGGTGACATTAGGAACACGGACTAAGCAGAAGCTGGCCAGACATTTTAAGAAGTCCATTTTCTGCCAGGCGGTACGGACAGACCATGAAGTCTCTTGTGCCGCCCGCCGGCAAGCACCTCAAATTACAGCTTCCCAGGAACAGGGAGAGTGTCAGCTCCCGGCTGGAATGTGGAGCTCAGGTGCTCAGGGTGATGGAAAAATCCTGACAGCAAAGGTACGGAAGGATGTGCTGACACACCGAGGGGTGCAGAGCAGCTTGCATCCAGCAGAGCCCACATCCGACAGCGCTTATGCACTCCAGTGTCTGCGCCGTGCTCTGCAGCATGTTGGCAGGATTTAGTTGCTCGTATGAAATGCTACAAAACCCACGTTTTTCTGGAATCAGCCTGTGCAGACTTCGGCTGATTCTTTGCAGGCCCACAATCGTGTCCCTCTGGTGTTCTTTGTTCCGGTGCTGCAAGGTGTCAAGTCTTCCTCTCTTGGTCTGTAGAGGCTGTGGAGGGGTGCTTGCCTTTTTCCATTTTTCAGGTTTCCCCTTTGAGGCTATGCATCGCTCCCAGCCAGGATTTATCGCAAGCTGAAGGAGGCCACTTCTTTTCAGAATCTGTGCAGTATATCATATATATACGTCACAGATCAGCATCTGAAACAGATAAATAAACATGGGTGTATTATTAGCAAGTGCTTGATATGCTAGGACTTGGTTCAGAACCCACTGAAATTGGAATTTTTCTGTAGGCATTGAAAGAAAACAGTTGTGCAGACAAAAAGAAAATCGTCAAGATTAAGTCTAATATCTACTCAGTGTCAATGACATGCTCTATCACTCAACTACTTCCTAACTGATTAGTGAGTTCCCAAATCAATGTGAAAAAGGCAGACATAAGGTTGCTGTTGAAACCTTCTCCCCCCTTACCAAGCTGTGAGCAGGTAAGGAACACAGCCTTCTGGTTTGCAGCCCTCTTACCAGAAGGACAGAGTCAATAGGAGCTCATCAGAGAAAACTCTGATGTTTCTTTGCCTCTTCCTTCTTAATTTTTTGGCAAAGACATAAGGTCATGAGAGATTAAAAGGGGATAGGTACCAAGTGAGGAGTAGAAGATCCATGAACCAGGATTGCACCAAGTAGTGTTTCCAAGAGTTATAGGAAAGTGGTTTTCAAAAATCCTCAGATAACCTCCCAACATGTCTCCTTTTCTGATTTGTGACTGACTGGACTGAGCTTTGAGTAGCACCAGTTCAGCTTTGCAGGATGTAAAAAAAGGCAATGCCAGAGGAAGGGTACCAGGTTTCTACTTAAATTAAAGGGATATGCACCAGCTGGGAGGTAGCGGAAGTTCTGGTACAGTAAAGGGCCAAGCTATTTTTTTTAAGAAGGAATTATGTACAGATAATTTTGCCGCACATTATATTCCTTCCTCCTACATACACACACACATACATAAACTGAACACCCACTGCCCTTTTGGTCCCCAGTTAGTTAGGGTTAACATCTGTGCATCCTTCCCTTCCCTACTGGGCTGCACCACAGCTCCCATCGACCCTAAAATACTTCCCAGCCTTTGAAAGCTGTAGGTGGGCAGACAGCTGGAGTGTTTCTTCTCCTCTACTTTCACTGTCTCTCAGCTCACACAGAAAAACTGGTGGCAAGGAGGAGGTGAGAGGGAAGAGCAAAATTGTCAGCAATTCACTTTGTTCTTTACCTTGTCCTTCAGCCAATGCCTTCTTTTCCATCTTCTGTTTCTCACCCCCATCCACTGATAGGCACATAAGTGGCTAATCTTGAATGTCCTGTCACACTCAGAGACAGTCCTGAAGGTCAGGGTCATTCCTGGGTTTACCTACAATAAAGCAGTTGTCTGTGCTACAGCCACATATGTTGCTTTATGCTTCTTGTTCCTGCCTGTATCACAGCAGGATATAATTTCAGTAAAACTCTGTAGGTCAGCAGAAACAGGGAAAAAAGTCCTTATTCTCTCTCTGAAGTTTCTGCTTCATAAGCTCTCTATCTTTTAGGCAAGGACTATCTTTTTTATTACCTGACTGGGAGGAAGTGGCCTTGATTTCTCAGGCATCCTTAGACACTAAGAAAGAGCAAATACTGAACATTGGCAACCTTGCAGCTATGGGCAGCCAGAAGCAGCAGGTGTTCAACTCACGTGACAGGTGTAAAACGTGTCCTCTGACTAAATGTAAAAATCCTTGGCAGGAGGTGGCTGACAGCGAACAATCCCAGGAAATTAATGTTTCAGGTTGAATGTAAGCAAATGGCTGCTGGAGAAATTCAGTGAAGGTGGTAAGACTTTCAAACTTGGAGCACCAGGTGGTTATCTTCATGATGCATCTCACCAGCCACTTTATATCTCTGTTTTATATCTGTGCTGGTTTTGGCTTGGATAGTTAATTTTCTTCATAGTAGCTAGTATGGAGCTATGTTTGGGATTTGTGCTGGAAACAGTGTTGGTAATTCAGGGCTGGTTTAGTTATTGCTGAGCAGTGCTTACACAGAGTCAAGGCCTTTCCTGCTTCTCATACCATCCCGCCAGCAAGTAGGCAGAGGGTGCACAGGAGGTTGGGAGGAGACACAGCTGAGACAGCTGACCCCAACTGACCAAAGGGGTATTCCATACCATATGATGTCATGCTCAGCATGTAAACCTGGGGGAAAGTTGGCCAGGGGGCTGGTGCTCAAGGACTGGCTGGGCATCAGTCCGTTAGTGGTGAGCAATTGTGGGGGTTTTTTCATTTGCATCACTTGTGTTTCTTGTGTTTTATTTCTCTCTCCTTTTGTTATTTTCATTTTCATTACAATTTATTATGATTATTTTATTTCGTTTTATTTGATTTATTAAACTGTTCTTGTCTCAACCCATGAGTTTTCTCACTTTTCCCCTTCCAATTCTCTTCCTCTCCATCCTGCTGGGGGGAGTAAGCGAGTGGCTGCGTGATGTTTAGTTGCTGGCTGGGGTTAAACCAGGACAATATGTCTCTAGCTTTATTTCACTCATTAGAGCAAAATAAAATGTCTGACTCAGCTCTGAGCAGAGTTTTCTAAAAGGAGCTGCTAAGTGGATGAGAACAATGATGATACGAGATAAGCTTGCTTATCTCCAGCACTTTCTGAAACTGTAGGCCATTTCAAAACCCATTGTGCTGGGGGTGAACCAGGCTACAACTCATTGCATAAACTCTTGTGCTGTAGGAGATAATGGCAAGAGGCCCCTATTAACCCAAACGATTTTGTGAGTGTGTGAATACATGATTAAAGAGTTTCAGATTAAATTGGCTGCTTTCAGATTAAATTGGCTGCGTACTTAAATGCTTTCTGGCGCTCTTCCCAGCGTGGTGGAGCAGGGGAGAGCACAGCCGCTTGTGCCCCGTGGGGATGCCTGGCCAGCCCTCAGGGGAGGCCCTCGTGCATGGCCGTCCTATGTTGTAGCCCCTCTGTGGGAGTGGCTCCTTGCCCAGGGCCTGGCAGCTGAGGAGAAATGGCTGGGGCTTGGGCGAGCAGCCTTGAGCCCTTCCTCAACACAAGGAGGGTTGGCACAGGCTGGGGTGGTGGTGGGCTGCCGGCTGCCCCTCTGCAGCCCAGGCATGCCCGGGATGGAGGGAGGGCCGGCTGCAGGCCTCAGCGCTTGCCTCTGCTGCAGTGGGATAAGTTTGCTTTTGCTGTCTCCTGAACACAGCCTGGCAATGGGGGGAAAACAGTACTGAGGAAAGGGGGCTGGGTAATGTCTCCGCTCAGTGAGGGCCTGGCTGCAGGATGAGGGCCTCTGAAGGGGGTGGTGAGGTGCCCTGGGCCTGGGGAGAGAGGCAGTCTGGCTGTGCAGCGGGCCGGGGCCAGGCAGCCCTCCTCCAAAGGGCAGGGTAGGGCCCCGGTGTGTGAGTCCAGCGAGCCACAGGGGCAGCTGCCATCCCCAGGCAGTGGGGACACCTATGCTGCGGCCCTGCGGAGGCTGAATGGACCCGGGTGCCAGGACACAAGTGTGTGTGCCACGGTGCAGCTTGCACAAAAGGCCCTGCTCCACAGCAGTGAGAGATGGTGGGAACAGAAGGAAAGCCAGCCAGGTTGGTGGGGCAGGTACAGCTGTGCGGGGCACAGTCCAAGTGCCTGTGGGCAGCGTCGGCATCAGCTGGGGCCAGGAGAACCTGGTACTGGACTGGCCGTTGAAACTCCATGGTGCCCAGTGGCAGTTGGTGTACGGCACAGGTACTCGTGGCCCCCCGGGTCTGGAAGGTTCTCTGCAGTTGGCAGTTGTCGCAGCAGTCGATGGCTACTCCTCTAGCATGGCATCTGCGCTCCGACTGTAGTGGTAACTAAACCGCACACCCTCCTACCGTTCCCGGCCTGGCCCAGCCCACATCAGCCTTACTGGAAAGGCCAGAGTTTGTCCCTGAAACTGTGGGCTTGAGGAATTTTGGTGGCTGTATGTGACCCAGGCGGGAACCGTTGTGGGGTAGAAGCTGCCACGGATGTGGGTGGTGTTCCACAGCAGGACATGGTGCTAGCAGAAAATCCATTGAGAAATCTTTGCTGGCTCAGGAAGGCCCTGTGCCTCTGACTATTAGAAGGTTGGGGGGTATTCAAGAAAGCATTACCGTATGCATGGCCTCTTCTCAAATCATTGGTGGCCTCCACTTTTGGCCATTGTCAGAGACAGGGACTGGGCTAGAAGGACCCTTAGCACCTATACAAACCACAAACCTTTCTTCTTCCATTTTTATTTCAGTTTAATTGCTGTGTCTCTGGGTTTCTGAGGCTTTCTGGTTTTTAAGGTATGTGTCAACAATTCATGTCCTTGGGATTCTTTTTTTGTTTTTTTAGGGATATTGTGGAAACTCTACCATTGCTGGGAGATAATAGTAAATTCCTTATTACTCACATCACAATGCTGGATGTAGGAAGAATCCCTAAAGCCAGAAGTTAAAAATGAAAAAAACACTTATGAGAAAGCAAAGGAAAAAAACGTATTTACATTCTGCTTTTACAGAAGGTCTCACTCACTTTATATGTGCAATCAATTATTCAAATAATTTGTTGACAATTGATATAATTATTTCTCATTATGCCTGATTAGACTCCTGGAATTATGTGATTACATCTAGATGTATGCATCATAAATGCAGGAGGCACAGCCTAGATGAGGAGGAAATGTCATTTTGTTTTTCAATTTATTCATTTTTACTAGTTAAAAGGACTCAGGAAAGTTAATTTACATGATCTGATGCAGAGGCTCAGTGAACTCATCGTTGTTACATTTCTTTTTGTAAGTACTAGAACCACTTCAGTTATGGAGGTGAGAATTCACTGTGGGTTTTGATATTCAGGAATGCTAAGGAACACCTTAGAGTTGTGTGATTGACATGCAAATAATGTGAGTGTTTATGTTTACTTTCTATAAAATCAAGTGCTAAGATGAGTAGGTTATTACTAACTAACATAACCATTGGAATAGGATCAGCTAATTCAAAATTAATTTGGTTTTAATCCACCTCAGAATCTTTGCCTTTCTGATACAAGTTTAGAATTCATGTTTCCTTCTACTGCAGACTCACCTATGTACTTATAGTTGTTTAGCATTTTACAATTGTGCTTAGAAGGTCTTGATATGTATTGGATAAGCATCTGAACTTTATTTTTTGTACAACTTTATTAAAAGCCATGGCAAAGCTACTGGGTCTGATTCTCCTACAGCTGAGAGTAGCGTAAGCTAGGAGTGATTGCTGAAGTCAAATAATTCTGCAAGCAAAGTACAAAATTGATTCTAAACATCTTTGATCAAGATCGTTTTTATTAGAAATGTGCACTGATTTTAATGGCATTATATCTAAGATTGCATCTTCTTACATGAGGGAATGCTACAACTAAACAAAATAGATTCTGTCTACCAGCAGCTTGCACTGCTGTGCAAATTCCTACTGAAATGAGCAGAAACTCACTGCCAATTTAATTCAAGATTGAAAATATCTCACAACAAATGATTATTGAAGAAAAATCCTGCTGGCTGGATGAGCTATAGTTAACACTTAAATCACAAATATATTTCTGTTTTTTAATTTATTTATTTAGAGTTAACTTTTCATATGACAACTATCTAGAAAAAAATCACTCATTCTGTGTATTTACAAATATATAATCACATTTTAATTCACATCAACTTTTATTTTAAGTGTGTCAGGCTGCATAAATGAAGCCCTTTGAGATGAAGATAGATGAGACCTACTGAAACTCCTTCTGCATTCTCTTCCCTTTGGAAGTCTTGCCAATGTATAGAACTGCCTGATCACAATAGTGGTAGCTCATCTGTCTACACAGAATACATTAAGTCAAACCATAATGCTTTTCTGAAGACAGAAGCCAGTACTACATTTGTTCTGACTAGACTATCAGCAATTGAACAGTGAAGAGGATTTTTCTACCAGACGTTTTGACACGCTAGAAAATGTCGGCATGACCTCTGCTGAAAGAGGAAAGTTCTCAACGGTTTTTAATGCTCAGAGTAATGAAACTGGAGTTGAAAAGCACTCTCTGCAAAGATGCCTCTCACTAACTCATGCTGGCCACAGTGACACAGCATCAGTTTCAGAAATCTCTGAACTTCTTAAGGTTACTGAAGAACCTCAAGCACAGATTTTAAAATACGATCTAGAGATACCACCTCAAGCCAAAATCACATCAATACCACTTTCTTCTTTCCCACCTAAATTTCAGGAACTAATGTCAGACAGAGCTAAGAATTTCTCTGAAGTAAGGCAATCTGTGGAAATACCAATTATAACTTATGTATGGCCAGTAATAAAGATGGAAGAGGCTTCCAGCCACTTTTGGGCCAATTTTCCAAAGTCTTTAATACCAGTCAGCCGAAACTTAACAAGACATTGTTCTAGTCCTGATGTAGTAATTGAAGATGTGAAACAGCTTGCACAAGAAGAGCTAGACAGGAAGACAGCAAGATCCTATCCTCTTATTGTAAAGTCATCTAATAGTGTTGTTTCAGGAATTTTAAAATCACTGACCAATATCAAGAATAAGGATTATAAGAATATGTTACCACTTTCATCTATCAGCCCTATTGGAGAGCAAATGGAAATTCCTCTCTTTAATGAAAGTGCTGTAGCAATATATAATAGTCAAGTCTACTTTCTGTATGTAATGAGACATGGAGCTCTGTCACCAGAAATGGAAATACATGGCTGTGATATGCTGCCTAGGAGGACCACAGTTTGGCTCATTACATGTAGTGCCATCCATGATGTAATGACTAAAGTTCCATATCCACTGCTGTCAAGACAGTATGTTGTAAAACAGAACATAAAATGTCTTACAACCCTTGCTACGCCCACCCACCAAGATAAAACTTCAAATGCAACACATTTCATTTCACACAGGATGACTACCATCTCTCAGCCCAAGCAATGCTGTCCTTCCACTGGGAAAAGACAACAGGTAGTAACCTATGATGATTAGCTGAATGTCTATGTATGGACAGTAAATTACTTTCCTCTTAAATATAGCTGGATGCAAAGTGCATTATTCAGCAGATTTATAACAGGACAAGTGCTGTGAAAGATGAGTGACCTGGTTTTGATTTCTCTTTTCTGGAGAAGACAAACACAACTCCAGTGGACACAATCATTGTAGAGTAAATCAAAGTAAGGCTTTCAGGTCTTTTAAGACTTTACTGTTTAAAAAGAAAATATAATTAGATAATGCTGATAAAAAATCCATTTTGAGATATATTAAGATTTTTTTAGTATTTGGACAGGACAAAAGCACTGCACTTAATGGTAGCAGCCTGACGCTATTTAGAGAATAGAAGGGCTGAATTTAGTATAAAGGCAAGATACTTCCCAAGGGAGAAGGTGGGGTTTCTGAATGATGAGTGCCATCATGATCACATTTTAAATTAACCATAAAAGAAGAGAGAAGGGATGGCTTGCCACCTGAATTAAATTGTTTTTGTAAAGCCACATCCCTGAGGTAGGGGAGACTGTAGAAACAAGGTGTGAAGATAAACGGGTGTGGGAGGAAAATGGCTATCCAGCACTCACTTTCACATAGTCAAGTTCTACTCTTTCTTTTTTCAGTTCCTCAACAAGACTGCATTCCCATCCAAAGAAGACTTGCAAAAAAGAAATGAGAAAGAAGCACGTTGGGAAAAAGACAATGAACTAAGAAAGAAATTTGGTATTGTTAAAGATACAAGAGTCCATCTCAACAGGTTAAGTCTCCCTGAGCTTCTAGAAGATTCTGGCAAAGCTTCTGCACTTAAATGGAAGGTAACCGCCAGGACGAAGAAATGGCAAAAAGTGCCAAAGGTAGCTAACTATTCATAAACAAATGTAAAGCATGCCTTATCTTGAAGTGCTCATTACATATCATTAGTACACTTTTCAAAATTTTGGAGTGTTTGACCTCCCATCATAAAACATTTTCTATTTGAGAACCTTGCGATGTTCATAAGGATTTATAGTGCTGACATTTTTTTATATTGGGGCTATTGGTAGAATCAGGAAACTCTGACTCTGTTGGTAGTCCTGTGTTATCAATGCTATTTCTGAACATGACAGCTAGAAGTTGAAGAGTGTGGTCACATAAATCACTACAACCAAATAAAGACTTGAGTTTGATTTTTCAGTTTTTAAAGCATTCTTTTCACAACTCCAATTTTACTTCCTACAAAACTGCTAGACACAGGATATGGAGTAAAGGAGGACATCCTGTCAGTGACAACTTTCTCTCTAGTCAGGTTCAGAGAGAGGTTGTGCCAAAGGCCAGTTCAAATGGGAGCCCTGCATCAGATACTCTGAAACCTCTCCACTTTATCAATATGGGCTCAGTGTGTAGCATAGTGACCCATGCCTTTCAAGACCGGTAAAGACTTCATCACCACAATTACTTCTAAAATGCCAGGATTTGTCTTTTCTTTCAGTTGCGGCAAAAACTGCAGACAGGATGCCAGCTACTGCTGAAGTCTTTTCCAGGTCTGTGCTCTGGTTGCCACTCATACAACTGCAACTGAAAGTAGAAAAAGTGCCTGCTGACCTCTTCTTACTGCTAGTAATGGTTTGCAGTCTGTCTGTGCCAATGTGTGTCTCATAAGCAGAAACAGGATACTCTTCATACCTGTTCTAGGCTTTTTGGTTTGGGCATATTGCCATTCACTTTTAGTTAAGGTGCTAGGAGCACAAGCTACATGTTTTAGTCATTGACCTACTTTTTGAAAGTCTTGCCCTATGGCCTTGCTTAGAAGTATCATTTGGCAGTTTTGCCTGCTGTTATCAGAGCCTCTGAACAGGTGTCTACTTTCTCTGACCTCTGAGATTTTCAGACTCTCGGCTGTGATTGGCCTCTTGTGTCCATTTTGTATTTTTCTGCAATAAAGCTCTTGAGATTGTTTCAGCAGCCAGACTGGACATAGGGTTTCCAACAACCTATATAATTTCAATATACCTTTGTTCAAGTTCTTATTCTGCAGATAAATTAGTAATAAATAATAAATTACTATTTCTCATAGATCTGTCTATTATCTCTTGTTCAGCCTGTAGCATTAAACTTACATGTGTGTCAACTGAATTTTAAACCAGCATCACCCAGCCTTTCCTCTGAGAATGGTCTACTTTTCTTGTCCCTGAGTGGGAACGTCATTGGTGTACCCTCAGCATTCATGAAAATATATCTTTTTGTGAAGTATTTCAAGGCCAAGTAAAGCAAGACTTTCCAAAGAATATGTTGAAAGAGCACAGGTACAAACTACTTTTTTTTTTTATTTATTTATTTCTGCCAGTACCTGGATCAAGCATCCATTGTAAGAAAATTAGTGCTGGCTGTCATTTTTCCTAAAATTTCTTTCCCAGTAAATATGCCAAGGCAGATTTTCAGGATACTAAAATTTTGATTGTGTTTCTCCATCTATGCACGTTATCATTTCTCAACATGTGTCACAAAAATCAAATAAGATCAAATATCTAATGAAACATTTAATGTTTGGATTTATTCTACAGCTGTTTTACACAGATGCTTCCAATTGCTAGACTGCTATTGAGAACTTTCAGTTACCAACAGTAGTTCTCATTAATCTTAATTGTTATTGTGACTGCCTTTTCAATATATTCTGCTGCCGTGTCTTTTTCTTTGCAGATTACATTCACTTTGTTACATTCTGTCATTTTACACAGACTTTGTGTTCTTTACAGTTATAGTTATTCAAGTAAAAAAAGATGCTGTATCTTCTTTAAATTGTTGTTCCTTATTTCTGTCTTTCTCTGGTTTGTGTTCCTTACATGAAAAATAAGTTCATGTAGAGGTTATGATAGTGGGATTAACATACAATTGTTAAGTCTTGCTGAAGAACCCTTCAAATGCAAGTGTCCCTTGCTAAAGGGGACACCTGTGCAAAATGTTTTGTTTTATATGCAAGACAAGATTTACAAGAAGGGTAATAGCTGTTATCAGAGTAACAAGAATATCTAGAAAAATAGACAAGCATTATATTGCCAAGTTGAATGCAAAGTAAGAAAAATTGGTAAGAATATAATTAAATACATATTACCTAGACCATTCAATAGATAAAAAATAGTTTTCAAAGAGCAAAAGGGTCACTGGTGCAAGAGAAACATGGTAAGTATGTTATTTCCAGAGGGAAAGATAATGACAGATACTGGAAGACTGTGGAAGGTGGAGATAGGCGAGTGAGACTTACAATGTATCATGAATGGCACAAACAAATGATGATCCAGAAATTATAATGTAACACAAAACCTATACCTAAATTGTTTACCTGATTTTGGTATCCAGTACGATTATTAATTTTAGTGGGTGGTAGTGTGTTTCATGAATATCCTTAGGGTCAGTCCCATTTCCAAAATACATAGCAGCTGATGGCAAATGTAGTCATATACCTTTGTTGGGAGCTCTAACAAGCATCCTGGGGGCAAGAGTCCCTCATTTTCATTCACATGATGATAAAACTGTAAATACTGACAGAAAAAATAATTGGAAAAAAGAAGTGTTTTAAGACTGTGAAGTATTTTTTTCTGCAGAGAGGTTTTAAATACTGTGCTGATTATCCTGACACCACAATTCTGAGATAATCTGTAGCAAGACACATGCTAGAAGCTTGCCAGCTTGGGAAAACAAGAGTTCAAAGCCTAATGCGTACATGAGGCAGCAGTGGAGGGCGGGGAGTAGTATGGAAAAAAAATCACATACATGACAGAGGAAGGTGAATCACTGACATCTTATGTACTGTACTCAGTATTTGGCCTTTTACAGTTTCAAAGGGAATGTGTACTCCACTAAGAACTATTCGGCTTGCTTCCAGGAGTGGCAGAGCAGTGGCAGGGGGACCATCACCAGGGTTTTATTTGTTTCCAGTAGACAAAGACCAACACTCACCCTCCTGTTACTCTCTTCTGCCTCTCAGAAGCCTCTAGTTAAAGAGGCTTTTCCACTATGCTGTCTCTGTTGCTAAGCTTCCAAATAAGATGGTGTATACATCAGTAGAAGGCTTTATAAATAACAGACAGAATTACAAGAGAAGGAGGAACAAAAGTGAGAGGAAGCTTTCTAGAAATTTTATGTTGACAACTTATGTTTCCAGGAAAGTACATAATAAATGAAGCATTTACACTGCATAAAATCAAGATTAACTCTGTGGGTTTCTTAAATCAAAATGTCATTATATCGAAAATTTGCAGTGTGCCACAGTAATGTCTCATGTATCTGCTTTCATTTATTTGCCTATGTTTAGGAATCCAGTCACAAATATCCGTAAGGCAAAAAGCATGTGAATCACTCCCAGGACCTCCACATTTGGGGTGTTAACAATGGTTCCAAATGAGACATTAAGTAAATTCTTCCATGTAAACCCTTACCTCTAATTAGCCAGCCAGCTACTAGAGCTGATGATTACCACCTCTCGGTGTTAACTTGCTCACATTTTGTTGTTTTATGCCGCAACAGCTCAGTACTCTGCAGCCTGCATCTCCTCCAGCACAGTGCAGGAATTCTGCATCTGCATGTGCCTGGGTTTTCTTCCCAGTGTGACTATTTTGCCCAAGGGCAATGGGTGGCCTTGGCTACAGGACACGAGTTTGGATTTGAAGGACCACATTGCCACCGGGATCTGTCACGAACAGCATTGGATACAAATTTTTCAGATGTGAAGGGACACCATTACTGCCTTCTGCCATGAGCTGTTGTCAGGACTGTGCCATTCTTACAGTGAAAGACAGTAGATCTCACCTTGAGGTGCCAACCTGATAGGACTCTACACTGAGATGACTCTCTTGGTGGGTAAGGGGGATGCAGTGGATGTTGTTTACCTTGACTTTAGTAAGTGTTTTGACATTGCCTCCCATAACAGAGGAGGGTCACAAAAATGATCAGAGGGATGGAACACCTCTCCTATGAGGACAGGCTGAGAGAGTTGAGGTTGTTCAGCCTGGAGAAGAGAAGACTCCAGGGAGACCTTATTGCAGCCTTCCACTACTTAAGGGGAGCTTGTAAGAAAGATGGGGACAGACTTTTTAGCAGGGCCTGTTGTGACAGGACAAGGGGTCATGGTTTTAAACGAAAAGAGAGCAGATTTGGACTAAATATAAGGAAGAAATTTTTGACAAGGAGACAAGACATTTTTTTAGACAAGGTGAAACACTGGCACAGGTTGCCCAGAGAGGTGGTAGATGCCCCATCCCTGGAAACATTCAAGGTCAGGTTGGACGGGGCTCTGAGCAACCTAATCTGGTTGATAATGTCCCTGCTCATTGCAGGGGGGTTGGACTAGATGACGTTTAGAGGTCCCTTCCAACCCAACCTACTCTTATGATTTTACAGGTGGTATCCACATGCCCAGTGCCCCTCTCTGAGGAGCTAAGACAACAAGGGCTACTTCTCCACTGCCGTGCTTGTTTTAGCACATGGTTGATTTATCCTTATTGATTTCATCATTATTACTGATCTCAGCAAGCTTCACCAGGATACTTGATGCCTGTGGCTCCTGCAGTTATAGCCTCAGACTTGATGAGGATGCCAATATCTTCTTCCAAAACAGAAACACAACCATTCTTGGGGTTTTCATGTCTGTTTCCACTGTGAAAACTGCTGTTTACTCCTATACAAGTGTCCGGGATGGTACCTGTGCCTGAGATGCTGTGTCTCCTTACAAATGGAGGTTCAAGCATGCTGTGCATTCAAATCCAGAAGTGGGCTGAAGGAGAACGTGCGTAAATAGCAGTGCCTTTTCCATTGGGTGAATGTAATGGCTTCACTAAAGGGGAACAGATTTCCAAAATTCCTCTATGTGTCATCTTTCCCTTACATTAGAAGATGGGTTGAGGGATGCCATCCTGCACCCTTAATGCTTGTCTGCTTCACTCACTCCCCATATGTGCCATTCAGCCTATTGTCCTTTAAACAAGCATGGTTATTCTGAATCTCCTCTCTGGCTCTCTGCGCCCTTTTTGACCTTCTTGTATACTGCTGTGTGCCCATGATGATGACCTCCTTCAGGAAACCCAAGAAATCTTGACTGTGCTTGAGAGGATGGCAAAGGTGAGGAGTGCAGCTCAGAAGGGAGAGAGAGCGAGGGAAGAGTCCTTTGCCTTGGAAGCTGAAAACATCTACATTGGGGGTGGGAAGTTTTACAAAGGCTAGGAAAAGGCTATTTGGCCATGGAAGATTGAAAGGTGCCTTCCTCTCTCCTAAAGTGAGATGAGAGCTTCTGTACCATCCCTCTCATGCCTCCACTGGATTTTCCTATGTGATGATCCTGGGACTTAGGGCACAAAAGTCAAAGTGGGTGAGAATTAGTAGCATCCAGCCAGTTAAATGCTACATAACAAATATTATTGATACCAATTTACTGATTTTGTTCTCAAATTAGTATGTGCTAAATGTTAATGGGAAAGTATAGTAAAGACACTGCTTCATGACTCATTTAGTAGGCCCAACAGAAGAGAGTTGTAAGCTACCGTTATAAAAATTTAACTCAGTTACTTTTTCAAACCAAATTAAGCACAGTACAACAGCTGACAGCCAGTCTGAAGTTCAGAGGTGGAAGAGAAACTCCTTTAATACTCTCATTAGCAGTGCTGGGAAGAATGAGTGAATTATTTCCTTGAAACTTGCCCTGTCTATTATACCGCATTCTCTGTGGTGATGATATTTGAAACATGCACAGTGTGTAATAAACAAGAAGACCTGAAAGTTTGGCGAGGGAGAAGACAGACCCGAAGAACTACCTGACAATGTGGTAGAATCTGCTGTCCTGTAAGAAGAGGCTCAAGACAGGAGAAACCAGGTGAAAACCTATAGCCTGTGTTACATGTGATGTCAGACTGAAAGACCTAAACTTTGCTTGTGGCCTGCACATTGTATAAATCTATGAAATTGCCACATATATTTTGTTGACTTGAAAATCTATCTAGGCTTTGAAAGAGTAAATTCTTTTCCAACCACAGCAGCCAGATATTTGTTTCTGGAACTGTGTAACACCATCTGTCAAAATCTAGTCTGACTTTCCTGGTGATTGAGAGAGAAACAGTGTTAGAAGACACATTAGTAATTTAAATGCAGATAATTCCCTTCTGAACTTCCCATTAGCATCAATCATTATAATCAACTGTCTTTATACATCTCCTTTGCTTACTGAAACTACAGAAGTCAAGAAGCACAGGCATCCCAAGTTCAGATGAGAGAATCTAAGGATCCAAGTTAGAACTGAGGACAGCCAGGAAAGGGGGTTTCCTCCTAACAGGAAACTTCATCTTTTTCAGAATTGGGTTTCAGTTTGAATCAGATTAAATCTTTTTTTCTTCCCAGTCCTCCAGTCAGCAGCAAGCTGCTCAGACACTGGAAAAGCTCAGCTAAACTGCCTCTGTCCTAATACCAACAGCAAAGCCAGGTATCAGGGTCACGGAGGGCTGGGGCTTCCCAGACTCCCTGACTCCCTGGCACGTCTCCCAGGGGATGATTGTGGGCAGACATCTGTGCAGAGGGAGACAGGGTTACCTCAGGACTCTGGACATTCAGCAAAAGTTCACTGAGTGCAAAAAATTTTAGTCTCTAAAATGTAGAATCTACCAAATAAAATTTGTTCCATCAGAAAACTTTAAACCTAATCTCTTAATCTGGAAGCTCTGTCTAAGGCATCGGTTTTAACAACATGAAAGAGAAAGAGGGCACAGGACCACATGTCATGGAGTTGCAATAGCACTAACAACAATGGGAACTGAAGTTTCAATTTATGGAAACTCCCATAACATATCTGAGTATCAGGGAACTTTTTCTGGTCTCTCTTCAAGTGTGATGTCTAGAGAGAGTGGCTGAGCTTCAGCTGGCTGTGCTCCAAAACCCCCATCCCTCATACTGCCCATAAGAGTATGAGATAAGAGACATCTTACAGTTTCTTTTGCCCCCTTACAAATACAAGTGTCTTCTCCACTGCTTAGGCTGGAAACTCTTTACAGCAAGATACTCCTTTTGTATAGTGTGTGTATAGTACCTAGCACAAGAGGGGTCTCCAGTACTCCACTAATGCAAACAAGAATATAAATAATACCTCTCCCTCATTAAAATCATTATCAAAATACATAATTCTCTAACAGGTGTTTTTTCAGCTGTATTACTTTTGGAGGTGTAAAGGATTTTTTATTTAATTAGCAGTCCAGCTGCTCTGTGGTAAGAATATTTACCCTTTAGTATGAGAATGAGGTCCTACAGATTGCTGACTTCTCCTTACACAGAAATGAAGCCAGGGAAAATTGAAGGCATTTGTTGTCTTGATAGAGGTACTCAGAAATATTGCAAGATGATACTTCTAGTGCTTTTGGACTTTCCAGTGTGTTCTGGAAAGGGACGACTACCCTGTTGGGCAATTATTCTAAATAAACCATGCCTGAACCTTAGGCTGCAGCACATTCATCCTGGATTGTTTGAACTTACATCTGACATGCTGTATTGTGCAAAAATTGTTTTGTGCTATGTCTTTTAAAGACCTTCATATAATCCTCTGCTAGGCAGACCTTTAACGGCCCTACTTTCTACTGTCAGCTGGTAGAAGAAAAATATTACTCATTGCATGTTTGGAGCCCAAATCAGTCTGGAGCACATTCACATTTTGTTCATATCTTTCTGGAGGTGCAATGACCACAGGGAATAAACTCCCAGCTTCTAAATGGTCTTCTGCCTATCAGGCAAACAAACAAATGTCCCCTGTAGGTTTGACAGGGCAAGACTTTCTGCACAGAGCCAGAGGCTGACTGAAGTTTTTGGAGTTTTCATTCCAATCTGTCACAATGTGGTTATAGTGAGAAAACGGATTATATGAAAAACTAAACCTCCCTCTGCAGACGTGCTCCTTGTGTGCCTGAGTCAGTGCTGCTAATGTTATGGAAACACCAACCCCTGCTTTTTTCTTTAAATAATGCTGAAAGGCCAAAGAGTGTACAAAAATCTTTTAACTTGGTCACTGAAATTTAGAAAATAGAGACAACACCTTGTACCTAAATGAACAGTCTTATCTGGAAGCTGCAGAACAGCAGGGCGTGCTGCGAAAAGGCAGGCCACTTCTTGTTGCTTAATTTGGTCATCCAAGTTAGAAAATACTGGTTTTAATCTGCTATACCTAAAAATAAAATCAGTGTTTTGTTTTCACACTGCAGGAGCATTAATAAAGATGAGCAGTATGTCAGACTGGGTGAACAGGTGATGATTGTCCTTTCCTTCAGTACCAGAGTGGAGGATCATTGGATGAAACTACTAACAGCCAGAAGGTTCAGAATAAACAAATGGAGATGGTTCCTCACACTACATGTAGCTAGGTTGTAGGAATCATTGCTAGCACGTTATTACAGATACTTAAGTTTATACCAGTATGAATTCAAAAGGCTACTGGACAGATTGATGGAATAAAGTACATCTGAGGCTATTAAGTACTATCCCCAGCTTGGTAGATTATTGCACTTCAAATAGCAGAGGATGGACAAATATCATTTCATGTACTTATATTCTTCCTTAGACATTGTAGTAATTTTAGGACAAAAAAGGTCAGGTCAGACCAAAGGTCCATTTAGCCCCATAGTCTGTCCTCCACTTTGGTCAGTAGTGGATGCATAGTTTAAATACAGTGTTTTTGTACTAGCTACATATGGCCATTTATACTGGCCACAACTAGAAACAGAATAGGGGGGCTGGACTGAGGACTCAGGCCTTGCTGCATGAAGGCTACTGCTACCACTGGCAACACACCTCAGGGAGAGAGACACGAACCTGCCATCTGCACTGAATGGACTGTAGGCCAGCCAGGAGCATCACTGGTGTGTGAGATTCACACAGCTCTCATATCAGGGTGGAAGACCTTCTGATCACTGGGGATGTAAATGAAACATTGGGTTGTAACACAAAAAGCAATGTATTGTAAACCTTTAACTTGATGAATTTTGCTCTTTTATCTTTATTAGGTGTCTGAATAGATTTCAGTCTCCTTGAATTTATTCATTATTCAAAGCAATCTGACAAAAATTACTTAGTCCATAATATAAAAGTACATGCACAAGTCACGGTGTGCAATTCTGTTTTTTAATGGAGACATAGCCTTCTCAAAATCAGTTTTCTATAGAAAATATTCATAGGATATCCCCAATTCTAGGCATAGTAGGTAATACTATCTACTTCTTTCTCTCTGTATTTCAAGATATCATTTCCTCATTTCCAAATGAGGAAACAATAGTACTGTGCTAATCACTGCACAAAGTGCAAATGAGGAATTTGGCACCTCTCTCCTGTAGATAGGTTGAAAATCCCACCAGAAGAGAATGAGGCTCCTAAGGCACTTAGGAGGGCTGTGGCACAGCTAGGACTTTAATCCAGAGTTCCAGAGTTGAGCCTTCGCACAAGGCAAACCTTTCTTGGAGAAATTCTCCATTGATAGAAAAAATATGATTTTATAATGATCACTGCATAGTGCCAGAATGCTACAGCCATCTCACAGACAGCAGGCTGAAACTGGCCCAGGTTAGTTACCCATACTTTCAGTTATGGGAAACTAACAAAGAGAGCCACACAAAAGTGGCAAGATACCCATCTCCATGGGGTTTAATGGTAAGAATATGTTCACCAGGAATTGCCAAACTGCACTGCATTGGAGGCTGTGTTGGTGTGACAGAGGAGAGGAGGTTTCATGTATCTGTATCCAGATCAGTGGGACTTAACTATGCATAAGAGACTGAGGCTCTGAAAAAGAGACACTGAAAATAATAAAGGATGAAAACCTTCTGCTTTTGTTCCGCTGGGCAGAGGCTTGCTCCAGCACCCTCTACATTCTAGACCAAGTGTCTCATCACCACAGTGATGATCTACTTCACCCTGACCCACCCTTACATTTTGATTTTTCAACATGTCTGTTTTCATCAAAGCTTTCAACATGTTTTGATTCTGCTCCTGTTCGGAATAAAAAAAAAGCTCCAAAGTTGTTCTGCTTGATCAGGATCTCTTCTGAGAAGAGATTTAAGGCTTCACAGAAGAAGAGGAACCAAGCTGGCCAGTTGGCTCCCTAGCTTTTCTTCTGTGAGTCCAGCGCAAGTAGTTTTTGATTAGTGACTCTCTCACCCCACTTCCTTTACTTTGTGACATTAACATGATGCTAGACACTAACTCACCACTCTGGAGACATACGTTAGAGAAGCAAAATATCTAGTCATCTTTAGGCGGTTTGCCACCATCCATCACCAAGCCCATTTCAGAGACAACTGCAGAAAGTTGGATCAGAAGTAGATTTCAAACCACACTACACATGGGAAACAAATGCTATCCAGGAAACCTTTTTACAGGTCTAAATTATAAATCATTCCTTGGAAGAATTTTTATTTTGGAGAATCATTTGGTGAGATGCTGCATTTGACCACAGACAGCTGGGCTATTTAATCATTTAGCATCATTTACATCCATAGCAACTTATTTAATCCACTGTGCATATCTGACTACAAACCTTCAGTGAAAAGAAAGAAATAACATACATATATACATGTCTTTGTGTGTGTAAGTACATACTTAGAATTATATATACTAATACATATTTATATGTACTAATATACGCAGTGTCTAATGCATCTCATCTTACAAAAAAGAAAATACAAGAACAGAATTTTTTAACTCAGTTCCCTGAGGACACTGAAATTTCAAAAACAAGAAGAATTTTTATGTTAATAAAACATTTCAGCTTTTGCAGTTAACAGTTGCATGGAGCTAATGCTACATAAGGGACAGGGACAATAAGCAAGAGTGAGTCTGACTAATTTATTCTGATTGTCCACAGTAAAAAGATGATGCAAGTAAATATTTCAGCTGTTACAAAGCTAACTTGGTTTCTCAATAAGCTCTCATATATGTAAATAGACCAGTATTTGTATTTCAGGAATATAATATTCAAAATAATTCAGCATAGCATGATACTGCTTACACAAACAAATGTAAGTAAGCCAGTATATGAAGAACTAAAGGAAAAGGTAAAGCTATTTGCAGGAGAGAATACTGTAACATAAAAAAGTGCCTGACAAACTATTTAAGGATACATTGAAAGAGCGTAAGGAGGACAAACTTTGCATTTTCTTTCTAAAAATTTCTAAAAGTGTGTCCTTCTAGAGACTGATCGCAGACTTCTTGGAGCTGTTTGCTTTGAAGGAAAAATCACAGCCTGCAAGCAGAGCCAGTTTTAAAGATGAACACCTCTGGCTAGTGAGCTCAAGAGACTACCAGTGTTTTAAGTAGCAGCATAAAATATCCATCATGCTGGTGCAGACAGTCAGGAGAGGATTTAGATTTGCCATAAGGCTCCATGGATCTAATGTTTGTTCACAACCACTAGCAGGCAATGCCAGTGGTCCCCTCTTGAAATTTAGGATAAGGTTGTCTTTTGTGAAGGACCACTATTTTCTAAGTGTGGTTCAACCTTGTGTTTGACAGATCCTCTTTAATACTAGAGGCAAATTTACACTTGGTGCTTGCCCTCTCTATCAAAAATGATGCTATTCAGGGAAAACTGCACAGTAGAAACTAAAGTGGCATTATCCTATGGATTTGTTCCAGTAATCTTCATCACTGACAAATTGATACAAGATATTGACAATAAGCAAGATCCATATCAGGAACCTAGTACTGAACAGCCCAAATACAAATTCTGTGAGTCATTTGATCCTTAAGTAGGGGCTCTCTGAGGTTACCAACAGGAGCCATTCAAATACTCCACAATTGTCATCTATCACATCTATCCCATTTATCTATGTGTTTATATAGGGTGGGACTCTCACCAGGTCTCAGATCTGCTTTACTTCGTCTTTTATTTAAAACATGTCAAAAATCTTCTCGATTAGTATGTCCTATGCAGGATTCTTATTCTTCTGAGTCTCCCCTTACAGTCACAGGGGTGTCTGGGCAAAGGCCATTTTCTGTTGCTGGTGAGCGCTGTATGGCCACAGTCACCAACAGTAACAATTGTAAATCTATTCCTGCCTTCAGCTCTTGTCTGCTACACTGTGAAACTAGGATTGCATTGCTTTTTAAGATACTATTTGAAAGAGGATAGGGAACCTGAAAGCAAATAGGTGATGAAAGCCTTCAGCTTTCCAAAGTGGCTAAGTCTGCTCAAGAAGACAAAAGGCAAGACACTGGCACAGGTTTTGCATAGTCAACAGCCCCCTCGTGCAATATATTCCATTTGTGGTTTAAGAACAATTCATCCCTTTGTAAAGATTGCCCACTGCAACCACAGTACTGCAAAGACCGGGAAGAATTGGCTTATCTACTGCATACATATTAGTTACACAAACTGAAGCCTATAAATTGTGCAAGAAGCCAGTGTTTTGCACTTTCGGGTTTGCCACTCTGGCCTCTGTTAAGTGTCTCCCATCCCACCTGTATCTTACACATACTACTCCTCAGTGCTTCATTAGAAATCCGTTTCCCATAGATAGTCAGCAGTATAAGGCTATTTTTTTTTCTCTAAGCTATATAGGCTCACTCGGTATAACAGTTCTAATGAAAACTGATGTTAAAGACACAAAATAGATAGGCTGGATTACACTGATATAACATATTGTGACAATTCACTTGATAGCACTAAGGAACTGAGCAAACCTACGTGTTGTTAGGCAAAGGAAATTTATTGTTAGGCTGAAAGAGAACTAGAGCAGAACTCAAACGCTCTCCTAAGTATTCAATTAGTACCTACTTCAGGTACTCAAATCAAGAACTTAGTGTGGCCGACATAAAGGGAAGGACTCCTGCAGAGGACAGTTCACAGCACGGACACTGAATGGACCCTCTGCGAGTTTCTCTCTGTTGACCATATACAGAACCTGAGAAGACTGGACTCTGGACTTAGTCATCTCCAGTTAGATTCCTGAAGTAGAAAATTTTGAATATCTGCTAATGTACACATTTGGGCTATGATTTACAGTAATCCCATAGCAGTCTAAAGCACTTGTCAGCATTTTCATATTCAGTAAATTGTTGGCATTTTTACAGAACTTTTTTCATGGCACGTGAGTATTAACTGAGCTCCGCAATGCATTTGTTACGGAGCTAAGTATATGATATGGCTCAGGGGCTTGGCCATGGTTCTAGGGCTTGTTTAAGATCACACAATTCAGTAGAGACACTGGGAATCTAGGGTCCCCCTTCTAAAATAGCTAAGCAACATCCCTCTCTCTTACATCCATTAATTTTGGCATTTTTCCTGACATCTTACAAAATTCCCTAAAAAAGGATTTCTAAGACAAAGCAACAATCTTGAATTTGTAGAGCAAGAACTCGATGTTCCCTTTACACTTAGACCTTTTTTCCTGTGGTTTTGGGGTTTGGACCTGCCTAAGCCTTACACATTTCTGCTGAAAGCAGTTAAAAGGGACTTGAAGTCTTGAGAGCGACACTTTCTGAGTACCTAATGTGGGCACCTTAGGAGTCGAGATTTTCATTAAGTGCAGAGCAATTTCCCAGTAGGGATAAGGCCTCTTTAACATGCACCTGAAAAGGGAGGTATCCAAGGGTCCCAGTCACTCTTGGAAGCTCTGTGCATTGCTGTCCTGGTGAGGCATGCTTTTGACCCTGAAAGATAGCTCAGCTCTCTTGACCTTTCTGTCAGGCATTCCAACAGGATGACAACAAAGCTGCCAGCTTCATAGGGACATGCTAAAGATATATTTAAAATCCTCTGCTCTCTGTCAGTTATAACACCCTTTCTGAAGGTTAAAATAGAAACCAGTTTCCAGCATTTACAAACCAAAGCCCAATAGTTACTTTTGGCACCATCTGACACATTCTTGGCAGTCTCAACAGGGAGGCCAGGAACAGGCTGGACATGAAGCCACTGGCATCCTATCTGAAAACAACTCAGCCATACTGGAGAAAATGCTTTAAAACTCTAGTTGAAAGGAAAACCTCTTCAAAAAAGATTATCATCAGATATGGACAAAGTGTGACTTTTAAACCCATTTTTGCAGAGCACGCGATGCTGTTCCCTCTTTCCAAGGCACAACCACTGAGATCTGTACTCATAGTAGGAGCACTACTAAAACCAGCAAGTCAGAATGCAAATGTGCTATGAAGTCAAACAGCATACACATTAATGGAAGAGGGAAATTGTGTTCCCAGAATTCCAGACCATAATAGATATCCAAAAAATCAGATTTATTCAAACAGATGCTCAGTAAATTGTAATCAGAGTTAAATGTGAAGCTTTTCCCTTTTTTTCATGCCTTTACATTAACTGTTGCTGATATGCATGTGAAGTACCAGCAGTCCCTGATAATGAACAAATACACACGCTCTCCTTAAAATGCCAATGATTCAGCAGCAGCACTTATTAATCAGGTCCAGGCCCACAGAAGGGCCTTGTTATCATGGAACTCTGAACAGCATTATTCAATTATTGCTAGCTGTAAAGCAGCTGTGACTACAGAAGGTTATGATATTTTACAAAATGAAATCCATGAACTGAAGCACTGTACCTCAAGGGAAAACTAAGTATCTTGTCCATGCAGGGGAACATGTTTTGGGTTTCTCAAAAAGATGACGAAGGAAAATTGCTAGCTAGAACAACATCAATTCTGTTTCTTCTGTAGATAGAAAACATAATATATTGCATCTTAGAAATGATAACAAGAGAGCAGATGATGGAAAAGAAGGATCTAATGAGTTTTTCCCTTTTTAGCATCTTTCTAGACTTTGAGCTCAGTCCCTGACAGAAAGCTGATGAACCACTGGTGTAGCAGGAAACAGAAAATCAAAGATGTACTTGCAGGGACCTTGACCAACAGTTTGCCAACTTATTCCACCTTTCCTCAAAAAGAGCCACTGATTTTTTTTACATCTAGTTAGAATCTCCAATTTGAGCAACACTTGCAGAAAATTACGGAGAACCTAAGTCTCAAATTCTTCTCAAATTTAAAATGCTAATACAGAAGCACTTACTATGTGGAACAACTTAAAAATTACTGAGGATACCTCACTACACCTCAGCTTACTCAGCTGTCTCAATGCAGTTGAAAATTTAGTGAATTAATGCTGAGAGAGGTCTTGAAATGAAGATAAAGCACTGAAAAAAAGCATGATTAGTGCACTTGAAACCAAAAACTAGCATAAAGAAATTACTCCATCACAATAAAATACCCTTGGAATTCTGCCAACTCTAGGATGCTACTTTTGCTTATGCAGACAGCAGCATTTTAACCTAATGATGTCTACAATCCAGTAAAGAAATGAGCTGAACACCAGTAGGAGTGAAAGAGAGAAGAGATGAAATAAGTCCTAACTGAAGTTTCTTTTTGCAGAAGAGAAATTTTAAGCTCAGAATCCCAAGCTCTGTTGCAAAACAGTCATGTAGACTCTCATTTTAAAGTAATAGAACTCTAATCCTTGTAGCTACCCCAAAAAGCCATCAGAGAGATGATCTAGGTTCAATATAAGGGTTAAAAAATCAGGAGACAAATTAAAAAACCCCAAAGTACATATAAACACTAGCCAATCAGCCCAGAAATACCACTGGTGACTTCTAAACTTAGTGTTTTGAAGGGGGCTCAGTTTGTGATCTGAGTCTTATTAGCAGATGAGTTTGTACCATAAATCTGAGATACAGGACTAAGTGTCCCCCAAAACATAAGAATACTCCAGTTAGCTTTTTGGTATAAAGACTTATGAATTCAGAAAGTTAGTTACTGACACACAATTACTTCAGGCTTACCCACGAGTGTGGGTTTGCTTCTGTGTCACAGGAGGAGAAATAGGCATGTTCAGAGTTGCCGAAGAGAAGAAGCAGGCAAAGGATCCCTGATCTGTAACTAGCCATGTTCAGGGAGCGTGCAAATATTCAGGATGGCTCTTTTAAAACCCATTAAATTGGCTGACTGAGTCTGACAGCTTGAGGACATTTCAAACCCCTCTTGACTCGACCATTTTATTTTCACTTATAGACAACCCTCATGAAAACACGTATTTAACGTAACCGTGCATAATACTGTAGAACTTCATAGGCTTTCTCAGTGCAAGAAATAAGCCTTCATTCTGCCAAGTCACATTTTTTCCCTAGAACATCATGCTGCAGTTTCTCTTCCTATTCAGTTGGGCTGCTTAAATAAATAAATCTCGATCCCTCTAGCACTGTATCATTCATATTTAAATTGTTAGTCTACACATAACTGTTTTGTGCCTTCTGCATTTAATCCCTCAGCCTCTCTTGCTTACATATCTGCTTGTGTTCAGGATTATTAAGTGCTGGATGGAATTTATAGCCAGAGCGAAGCCCCGTTTGTCATCCAAGTTTTGCTACACTGGAATTAACTCAGTAGCACCTGCATACTGACTTATGAAGAAAAGCTAATCTCAGTTTACGGCATACTAGTGTTTTTCACCATGTTACAGTGGAGCAGATCTCTTCCACTGGAACAAGAATCACTTCTAAAGCCATCCATGTTTTCACATTTATTGATTCTTTCTCTTGACTAAGTCTGACCCTTGGGTTTGCCTTCATTAGGTGTCATACCGTTCAGCTAGCTTGGCAGAACAGACTAACAAGCTTCAGTCCAGTTTCACGCTGGGAGCCCTGCCTCCTGAGCGCTGGCAGATAAAGCTCTGGCAATTTAAAAGGTCACTGCCCCCACCCTACCGCCCTGCTGGGTGTTACTGCCCTGGCGGCAGGGCTGGCAGGCCCGGATGGGTGCTGAAGCCTTGCCTGCCCTTCGCCACTGTACTGCACATTAACCAAGCCGGGGATCAGCTCTCGGGCACTGGCACAAGCTGCGCCTGCTGGGGCTCCTGCTCCAGCCTCCAGCCATGAGGAGGGACAGGCAGCCGGGTGGTTAGTTTTAAACTACCATGGCTTAAATTCCCCGTGCTCAGGAGTCAGAGCCCTCTAATCACTCCTATTCTTTCAGCCTCACAGGGCTTTTAACCAGGAGGGTACGGGAGCACCAGAGAGCACTGGGGAAGCTTCTGAAGGAAGAATGCAGTGCAGTTACCGGATTGTAGCTGTGTCCTTCCTACCACGGGCAAAATCTTGGCTAGAGCCTCTCAGCACTCACACATGCTACTCCAGCAGTCTGATCAGAGCACCTCGGTCCTCCGGTTAACGTAGGCAGCTCTTGATCATCAGCTCCACAATAGCTCACAGATCCTCCTGAAAGCAGCGCTGTTCATCTCAGTGCTTGGAAAAAAGCAGATGCCTGCTTTTGAGTACGTCGTTGTGCCTCTGTGACACATCTGAGTATTCAAAAGCACTTGCAGAGGGGAGGAAGAGACTCCAATACACTGATGCAAAAACCTCAGTATCTATTACACCTTTTTGTTGTTGTTGTTGTTGTTGTTGTTATAGAGCTTATTATAACCAACCCAAGCCACAGTGGATCACAGATAGTGTCAGTCAAACTTTCATAGATGCTACAGAAATGTAACTCAAAACTTCTGCTTCAGAGCAGGAGACAACAGAGGAGAATTCACAAAGCTCAAGGAGAATTCACCATTCAAAGATCATTTCTCTCCAAGGAAATACTAAGTAACAGATTTACTAGATGGCAACTGGATGTACACACACAGCCATGCTGGACAGGTTAACATTATGGTGTTATCCTGTCTTTGTGCTCTGTCAGGGCTAGACCCTTTCAGAAGCAACTTGGCCCTCTCTGCTCAAACACTCTGTACTTTATATCTCATTTTAATTCTTGCAGCTGTTACTGGAAAGCTTTGGAAGTGTGATTTTAGCATGCAGCATTCAGCTGTGTAAAGGCAGCTGGTCAGGGATTCTATAGTTCTTAAATACAATCACATATAAAATATTGATGTTTATTTGGCTGCTTTTTTTTTGTTTTTTAATTCTGTAAGTGGCAAGGTGGTCCTTGCTTAATGCATTTGTGCTCCAAATTGTGGAACCAGTTGTCATTTGTACCATAGCCTTCCTCATGAAATTGTGTTCAGAATGTTGCACACATTCTTTGTTTTTCCAGCTGTGATAATTATTTCTACCTCAATTTATCTTGTCTTGGAAATTCAGATTTCAAGTTCTTCTGAGCAGGCTTGTTTTTTTTCTGAGATGCTTATATTTTGCTTAGCACAGGGAGACTTGCATATCCACACAGTCTTATATGATTTGAATGATGGATAACTACCAAACATGAACAATCTGAGGAAATGTACTTTTTTTAACTCTTCAGGCCTTTTCTCTAACACCAATGAAGACCTTTTTCTGAACAAGATAAGCATGAATGAAACAGAACAGTCTAAGAAAAAGGCCTTACATTAGAGCCCAATCATTACTCTCCCCCTGCTTCCCTACCCATCTTCCAAAAAATGTAGGAATTTGGGATGAAAAAGTGCAGGAAACAAGATAAGCAGTGAAAACTCCTGAAAGCGTAAAATGAACTGGCAGGCAAAGCAGTCAAGTTCTAGGATGGAGAACTCACATATGCTAAAAAGTCTATGAAAGAAGCACCTTCTCACCTGGTCAGGAAGCAAAGCCCTCAGTCATTTGCGCAGTCACTGGCTGACTCACTTCTCCCCTGCAGCAGTATCACGCATTCGGACTTCAGCCGTACTTCTCAGACAAACCAATTTGTTTGTTCTTTCTCCAAAAGCTCCTACCAGCTTATTTCAGACTCTCTTCACATACTGTAATTTTGTCTTTCACAGGGGCTCCCTCATTCCTATTGAAAGTAAAACTCTTACAGAATCCTCAAATTTTGGACACCCTGTAGCCTCCTGCACAGGGAAAATAAATCCCTTACTAAGACACCTTGGGGCTATGAGACAAGTTTTTTAATGTCTTCAGGTTGAATGGAACAATGTGAAGGATGTGCTGTTTCTTTGCTGCTTTTACTTCTTTTGAGCCAGGCTCTATATGACTAGGTCCACAAAGCTCGGATCACTTCAGTATAGGGACAACAGATATATCAGAATTCAGTTACACAGCTGCAACCCTGAGACTTTGGAAGAGGCTATGAATGTGGCAATGAAACTGGACTAGATAAGAGATGCAACTCCAAGTTTGTGATTTAATTACTTACAGTACTCCTATGAGTGTAGTCTTTGGACATTCAAGTGGGTAAAAATGGAATAACAATTCCCTTTGGTCCTTCCATTTCTGTTTCAGTAGGGTCCCATGAGTACTCCATACTCTACACAAAATTGTTCTACCAGTTCATTAATTATGTGCATGGGAGAAAAACTTCCAAGGGAAAGGAGAGAAGAAGGAATAAATTCCACATTTAGGTCTGAAACTGGGTATTTTGGTGCAAGAGCAAGGGCAGGTGCCATGCAGACATACATTAGATATCCCATTCTCTCTGCCTCCAGAAAATGTAACACATCACATTATTAGTTAGCACTTGCTAACTAAAGCCTGGGTTTGTGCTCACTCTTAGTTCTAACAGACATTGGAGCTGTAACTGATCACCAGGTTCACTGGGAATTCTTCTTCTTTGGCTCACCCTCATATTAGATGTTCATTTTTCTCTCTAGCAGCTGCTGTAGGAGCTTATGGTTGTGAAGAGAAGCCACCTCTCTCTGGAAGCAGGGCTGCTGATGTCTGTATGGAGACATGCTTTTGTACTTTGTGTGCGTGTGAAGGTGACGCAGAAAGCAGAGCACTGAGCACTGGTGTGGCAGGTTCCCTCTTCTCTACACAGGGCGGGCAGACCACAGATCTTTCTACTGGATCTACTGGTCAGAAACCAGCAGGGGTGTGTGGAAGAACTGGTCCACTTCCTGAAGAGCTTTTGGGAAGCCCCACGCTGACCACAACTCCAAAGACACAGTCTGTGATCTCCACACGTTCTTCTGCCTCCTGCAGGCTTTGTTCCTGTGCTGCATGTCAGTCTACGCTGTTTTCTTTACCCTTCAAGTTATTCTTCTGTTTTTTCATCTTCTTAAACACATGTCTCACCAGGGTGAATTATGGTATCATGTTAGTTCTGTGCCACACATCCTCCTCCATTCACGCTTCCCCAGTCTGTCACCCCACCTCTACTCAAAAGAACTTAAGCTAGTCCCAGCTTCGTAAGCAAACGCCTGGGCTTACCCACCCTGGTGCTGACGTCTGCTCATGAGGAGGAGCTGTATCCAGACCATTACAGCGTAGGCTCCAGTCCTGTCTCCAAGTTCAGAGCCCTTGCTCATGAACCCCTCAAAACAAAGAGCTTGTCTTCCCTGCGCAATTAAATTCATAGTGCCGCGTGGGGGAGCTTGTGCTGTGACTAAAGCTCATGACTTCCAGATCAAGAGAAAAGGACAGCTCAGTAGTACTAATGACTTCACCTGCTGGAAACTGTTCTGGAAAGGCTGGTTGAAAATCATGACATATGCATACACAGTGCACACAGACAATAATAAAAATGTTTCTTTTCAAAATGATCTTAGGTGACAGTCATTGATTTTGCCTTGAAAAAGGAGCCAAACCCATAACTCATGAACTGTAACTCATAAACCTTAGAAACTTCCAGTTGCCCTTAGCCTTGTAGATCAAATAAAATGAAAATGACTGTATTTTAAAGGCATAAGCAAAGCAATGAGTAATGGGGAATCAATTCCAGCAATCCACTAAGATAACTTACATACACAACAACCAGCCTTGAGTTAACTCTACTCCTTGCTGAGCCATATCTGGCTGTGAAGCCATCTTGCCAGCTGAAGTAGAAGCAGGTGAACAAGCAATCCAAAAGGCGGGGAATCTCTCTCATCATATGTGGCAAATAGGTGGACCTGAAGTCTACATGGAAACCCTTAAAATCACAACCATGCCTTAGAGACAAAACAGAGTTAAAGCTCACCTCCCGGGTCATTCAGAAAATAAACAATCTGGTAGCCTGAGGATATGAAAGCTGTCAGGTGTTTTTTTCTAAAACCAAATAAATAGTTGGAAGTTTGTAAGCATAGAGAAAGTAACAGACCTTCTGGACTGGCCATCTGGAAAGGGAAGACGGATGGAGACAGTCCAGCCTTGAGCTGCACCCTTCAACCACCCCGTAGGGGAGTCAAAGACCTCTCACAAAGTATCATATTGTCTCGCGTGCAAAATATCTCGCAGTTTGGATGATTGACGTCAAAGAAAGGAGAGCACAGAAAGGGTGCAGCTAGGACAGGCGAGAGAGGCAGGCTCACCAGCAGCGCGTTTCACGTCTCCTTTGCGCCCCGTTGGCGGTGGCGCGGGGAGAGGAAAACGTGCGAGGGGAGACAAGACCGCCCGTCCGCCGCCCTTCGCCACCAGCGGCCC
>NW_010528285.1:69889-79455 GCF_000687285.1 Phaethon lepturus | reverse complement strand
CTTTCCAACCTAGTGATTCTGTGATTCCCATACAAGGATTAGGGCACATCAAATGAAACTCATAGAAATGAGGTTTAAAACAAGCAATGAAGGATGGTTCTTCTTGCAACAGGTACCAGACTGGTGGAGTTCCTTGCCAAAGGATGTTCTGAATGCTAAACTTTTATAGACATAGTGGATAAGTTCATGGTAGAGAACTCTACTGAAAGAGGTTAAAAACTGAGAACATCTATTTTGAGACTGGGAGGATTGACAGGAGGTGAGAAAGAATCAAATTTGCTTTCCCTGCTCTTAAACTTTATCCATACATTTGTTTATGATACTGTTCTTCCTGACTTCTCTCCTTCATTTATGACTGCAAATGGAAACAGGAACCAGGGATAGATACTGATGTCTGATCCAAGATGGCCAATCTCATGAAGTCTGGAACAGACACATCTGCTTGTTGGATGTGGTTTTCCAAGTCTGTAGCCTCCTGCCTAATGCCATAGGTACTGGGACATATGGGCAGCCCTGTACAGTAACACCAGTTTTCTCCTCATGGTGGTCTTTGAGTACTGGAGAGTTGCACATATCCTCTCAAATGCTTTGCTTCTTTATTTCCATGCTTAAATAAATTGCGTTTGTAGAGAATGATGAGGTTTTGGGGCCCAGAAGAGAACATGGATAGTATTAGAAGGCAGGAGGTGAGATGGTTAAGTTAGAAAACTCTAATTTCGTGAACATGTGAGTATTGGGAAGAGGGGCTGAAATACTACTGAACTCCTACTTAGTCTTTTGCTGACCTGAGGGGGGGTGATGGGATGAGTAGCAGCATCATTCAGCCTACAGTTGAAACTCTTTGATGGATGCCTGGTGTTAAAAATGGCTGTTTCTTGAAATTTTCTTTTCTTCTCCTTCTTTAAGATGAAACCAGACTGTAGAAGTCTGCTGGTGGGCAAGCAGGCATAGATGCAGGAGCTCCTACCCAGCAGCGGTCGCTCAGTAGTAAAACAGTGCAGCTGTAGGGAGAGCGCCTGTGAGCCCAGGGCAGGACTCTTGCTGTGACTAGGTTGTCCCCCTTGGCACCCATTTTGGTGGAAATTACTACTGTGCTGGGTGTGTTTACTACCGCTTTCTAACAGCGTGCTGCCTAAATATGCAGACCACAGTGTTTGCCTCCTGCACCTCGTGTGTGGTTTTGCAGTGTAGATGGTCCGAAAGGGATGCAAGTGATGGGAAAGAAGAGAGTGTTTTCAGGGGCATGAAGCTGGGCTCATCCTTCAAGGACTTCTGTGTTGTCCTTTTAGCATGTGGAAACAATTGCTTGTGGTAGCTTCCTCAAAACAACAGAAAGAGCTTGTGCAAGTATGAAACTCGCTCTCTGAGAGCTTGTTTCTTGAAAAGACAAACAAAGCTGGCAGGAGCTGCTTAGACCAACCTTTCTGAAAGGATTATCTGCACCTCAGTGGTAAGGCAGAAGTGGCATGGCTTTGTAACGTGGGCCTTCCCCTCAAGCTGCGTGGGACCTTGCCTGAGGGAAGCAAGGGCTGCTCTCAGACGTGCCCTTTGACATCCAGGTGGGATTGAGCTGCAGCAAGGTGCCTCTCCCTGGGAAGGCCTGGTTGCCATCAATACCTGTCAGTACCTTGAGTCCTGCAATTCAGGACTCTACTGGTCTGGTCTTACCAGGTGTGGGAGCTATCTGATGATCTTGTGATCTGATGTGGAAGGAACAGGGTAAGTGATCTGCTTAGGCACTAAAATTTCTTTACATGTTTGTGCAACTCCAAGCAGCCTAATTTAGATTTAAGCCTGTAAAATGGGTGAATATCAGGTTTTGCAAGACAGGTGTTAGCTGCACAGCTGATTCTGGTTTTGATGCCTAAGAGTGTGTATTGAGTGTCCAAATTTAAAAAAAAAAAAGGTGACCTTAAAGGAATGAAGATGGGGTGATTACAGGTAGCGTGGTGGTAATGCAAAGTGAGCTGCAGAAGCACATTGCTTGTGGGTTGATTCGATAACACTTGCAAATCGTGTAGAGAACCTTGACTGAAAGTGCCAAATACTATTAATAGAAGCCTCAAGATGAAGTAACAAATGTGGATAGCCGGCCTCCTCTCTGCGCCTCTAATTTAGGCGCACAGAATGACAGGTTTAATCTTGCAGTTGTTTGCAGGCTTGGATGAGGGTGGTGAGGTGGCCCCTTGATTGCCTGCGAAGGCCTGAGCAAGCAGTGACATGTCTGATGACTGTGGGGAAGCAAATTGGGCCTACATGGAAGCTATTGGTAAGGAACACAGTGTCTCAGACCTGAAAGGGGACTCTCTATGTCCTGTGGCTACCTCAGATCAGACTTGGAAAGATGTGCCAGGGAATTTGGTTTTGGTTGGGATCTGCTGAAGTACCACCTGGGAGACTTGTAGGAATGGCAGTAGTTATGGCTGTGTAGGATGGGAGAGTGCACTTGCCACATGAGGAAGTGGGTTCCTACCTTGTGGTAAGTCTTAACTTCAGAATTGGAATAATGGTAGACCTGTATCGACAAATTTGCCTTTTGCTTACAAATATTAATTCCAGATTAAGAAGTTTAAAGTCAGTGTACTTCTGCCCTAATTAACTATATTAATAATTTCTTTGATTTAGCTGGCAAGTTGAAAGGAATCTAGTTTATACTGCATTGTTGCCTATTGTTTTTTCCCTCTGAAACATTTTTCATTCTTCTGTCAAGTTTTGTGACAAGTGACTATCTCTTATGTTATCTAGCCTGGAGGTTGGTCATGGGGGTAAAGCTGTGGTGTTTTGCGAGCAGGGTGGTGGGAGTGATGCTTGTGTCACAAGACCAAATTTTAAATTTGTGTGTACTCCTTTTCAAAGCAAGTTGTTTTTAATACTCAAGGATTATCATGTGGAGGTGTTGTAAGAGTATCCATTGGATAGGCTTCATGGCGTTCCCTTTCAGATTCTTTACACTAGGAAGGTTTTAAAGCTAAGAGTAGGAGCAAAAGAGAGGGGAGTCTTTTGCAGAAAGTTAGCTATGAGTCTCTGGACACAGGTATCTGTTTCTGTGGCACTAAGTCTATCAATGCCAGTGGTATGGCCTTGGTAGTTGTTGTCTTTTTCTAATGGAACGGGTGATCTGTTGGAGGCCAGAAGATGCTCACTGGTAGTAGAATAACTGGACCCGAAGACTGAGCTACTCCTTTTATGTCAAGATGTGTGCTGACCTTAGGAGAAAGGTACACTTTCCACCTCCTAGCATTGCTACAAATAGTCTATTGGCTGAGCAGCATAGGGCCTCCACAGACCCCAGAATGAGAGAAGAAGCTGGAGCAAGCGTGACATGTTGCTGTTGGTGGAGTGAGAGTGCCAGGATAAATCACTGCTCCTGTTTGGTTTCACTCCCTCTGAAAGAGTAAGAGGAGGCGGATTTTTCCACACCACCAAGTAAAAGGTGGGTTTGGAGGTGCAGCTGGATTGATCTAGTTGCCAGTGAAAGGGGACAGTTTATCTTTTTCTGGCTTTGAGTTCCCTGGGGCTTCCCCAGGCTTGCAAACAGAAAACAAACCTACAACATGGTTTTTCTGCTGATTTGGCCTGCTGGGCAAGCAGTTGCCATGCCAGTGCTGTCGCAAGGGAAATGGTGGGGAGTGTCAGTGGGATGAGTGGGATGAGGGAGGAAGGAACTGTCCCATCCAGAGCAGGCAGCTGTAAGATTAGCTCAGCTGTGGCGTAAGACTGCACACTGAGAGGCTTGATACACATCCTCGCAGAGCAAAAACGTACCTGTTAGTGAAAGTAGGTTGCTGAATTGCTGCTGAATAGCTGCATAGTCAAGGTCAAGTAGTGCCTTTTAGGATAGTTGCAATTACAGCCAGCCTGAGCTAAAGCTTGTGCTGAGCAGCATAAGCACAGGATTGCTAAATTGATGTTTGCTGACAGCATCAAGTAATTGGTGCCTTATCTAGATTGGAGCACTTGAATGGCACATGTCTCTTCTACTTCCTCCTTCACTGTCAAGAACGCGGTTTCTATAGGAATTTAAACCTCTCTTAGTTTGATGGATTAGGAACTGCTGATATGAGCTGGAATCTCAGCAGTAGAAGTGTTGGACTCTTCTTTCCGCGCTTTTAATTTAAAATCTGCCTTAAAAAGAAATGTGTTTTGAAGTATTGTTAATGAGCCTGGAGAGTGGATATCCTCCTAGACTCCCTCACTCCTCCCTGCCGCCCCCCCCCCCCCCCTTTTTGTTCCAACATTAAGCTGGAACAGAACTATTTCCTTTTTTTTACTGGTGGATTTGTAAATGGTTTTTAAATTGTATGTTCTTATACTAGACAAAAATCCAGTGGAGTTTTGTAAAAGCCATGTTTCCAGAGATACTCATTTTGCTAGGGAAGGGGACAATTTGGTGTTCTCTCATACTGTCTCAAAGTATCTGGGGTATGTTATTACGAAAAAGGAAGAAAAGACCAAGTTGTTTCAGGGACTGGGATATGAAATCTTCCACTTTCCATGTCACTGGTTTGAAGGCAGGCCAAATTTGAACTACCTAAAGCATGGATGGCTCACTTTAACTGGTGGCACCTCAGCCCTCCCTGCTTTACCTGTTGAAGCAAGGTGGTTCTTTGTGTGACGTTACTTCTGTCACTGTCCATAGTAACCTGGGCCATGGGCTCGGTGAGACCTTGTTTCTTCACCCTACAGCCGAACTCCACAGGTCTGGTAAGCTGTGTGGTCAAGGTGGCGTGGGGAACCTGCCCTGTCCCTGCCTTTTGTACACCACGTTGGTATAAATACAAGATGTTCATCTTCAGGGCAGCTATTAAAGATAGTAGTAATTATTACAATAGTAACTTATGCCGCCTCCATGCCCTTAAGGCCTTAACCAAATATAACTTAGATGATTATAATTAAAAACAGAAGACTGTGACCCAGTAAAATCCATAAGTTTGTCAGGGACAGCAATGCTGAGGAGGAATGTATGCATCAAATATATAATAAATAAAACCAAGCTGTGCAAATGTAAACGAAAGAGAATAATTTTGCGTCGGTCAAAACAACCCCAGGGCTGAGAACTGGTTTGTGCTCAGATGCTGAGTCCTTTCATGCCACAGACCAGATTTTGTGCAGTGTAATCCCACTGCAACCTTTTGCTTTGGGGTAATTGCTAAATTCTGATGCTTTCTCTGACAGGGTGTGCACCCCAAAATACTGTGTCATGTCCATCTGTCTCCCTCCCTTCCTCTTTTGTTTTTGCTTTTCCCAGCTTCTTGCTACAGAGGCCTGGCTATGAATCTTTGTATCTTCCAAGTAGCTCTTCGCAGTTGCATTTCTTTTCTTTTTTCTAAAAATAGTTGAGATCTTTGCTCGGGGGAGAGCAAGCATTTTGGATTACTGTCTCTTGCATGGGTCGTTGGTACGTGGGCTTGTGAACCCAGTCATGTAAGCTGTTCTGTCTCTTGAGGTTCCTGGGGGTAGAGATGCCCTGGTCCACTGGATGTGATTTCCAGTTCAAGCACTGTGGGAAAATTAACTATTCCATTCCTAGGAATACTGGCCTGGGACCAGGCTGAACCACCTACTCCTGGATAGAAGAGGTAAAGAGAATGCGTCAACCTGGAAACAATTTCTGGGAAAGCGTTCTGGAGAAAGTGATTTGCTGCTCTTGCTGGGAGGATGGGAATCCTGGGCAGGGAATGTGCACCCCAGCTTCTCACTAGTACCATTTGCTGCTTGCAATCCTCTGTCTTTGAAATGCTTTGTAATGCTCTGGCATAGAGAGAGTAATCAGTGGATTGATAACTCCTCCTCTGTACCCCAGCAGTATTTTGCTATGCCTATGTAGAAAACTGAGTAGGGTTGCTTCTGTACCTGAGTGCTTGTCAGTGAATTTCTAGGAGCTGTGATTCTTCTCAGTGCCAGTGTGAACCAGACCATCAGCATCTGTGTATGGGTCCATTTGAACTGCACTTCTATTTCATAATACTTCTTGTTTTGTTTTTCACATGCACCAGGTGACTTTGGAGAAGGTGTTGGGGATAACTGTGTCGGGAGGCAGAGGATTAGCCTGCGACCCCAGAACTGGCCTCGTTGCTTATCCGGCAGGGTGAGTCACTAACCACATTCTTCCAAGCTAAGATAAACCAGGACTGATGTATCAACATAAAGGTTCAGGGTATTTCCACTATGGTCTTCTATAGGGAGGCTATTTACTATTCTTTAGTCTTTTAACACTGGAGAATGATGATATTCAGCACTGTTAGTGTAATTGGCAAGGGAGAAGGATTGCATTTTACCTGTCAAGTTTTAATGAGATTCCTTTTAATGGAACCCCTCTCCCTTTTCTTTCTCTAAGCTGGGTGTTAAATTGTGGGCTTTTTAACTGTGCTCTGTAATGTGGTGAACTTGCATCTAACTCCATACGATGCTCAAGCCAGTGAGTACCTAGTGGAGCAGATGATGCTTTCAATGAATTGACAAAAGCCTTTTTGTATATGCCCTGCAATTTATGACTTACCATGTTCCTCATCCAAATGCAGAGAAAGACTTCAGGTTGACAGGCCCTTGCTAGTGGGTTTTCTGGAGTGCAACATATCTATCAGCTGCAGTCTAAGTCCAAATTAGAGATATCCAGAAAGAGACTTTGATGGATGGCAAGAGAGCTACCTAGAGGGAGATAGGTGAGGGCTAGAGAGTTGGCTTTGTGAGTTGCATGTTTAGCAAAATCATAGAAATCTGGGACCAGATCCTGATCTTGATGAAGGTAGAGCTCACCCAAAGGGCACGTGTCTGTGGAGGAGCAGAGCATGTCATTGTTGCTGATCTGTGGGATGGGACTTGTCTGAAAGAATAAAGCCCCTGAAAATTTTTAAGGGGGCTATGAAGGAGGCAGGTGGAGGTCTCAGATGGAAATTTGAAAAGCTGAGGTGAAAAAATATTTTATCCTGCCAGTGGAAGCATGGCTGTAGAGATGGGGTATATCTATGACTTAGATGAAAAGATATGATACTGTAGTGGGAATAGATTGGGAAGACAGAAGATTGACTCTTCAGGAAAAGCCTTCACTGCCTAAAGTAGCACTGTATGGGGATACTCCAGCTGGTGGTGTTGCAGAAGTCTGTATGAGCCTGGCTCTTCCTTCTAGCTAATTTATTCTGCTCATCAGCAAGCTAAAGGAGAAGGGCACTATCTCCAAGTGGTGTACTCTTAAGACATGAAAGCTGGCATTAGAAGAAAGGAACTTCCACAACAATTACAAATGGCCTTTTCAAGTGTACAAGAAACAGGCTAGCAACACTTAAGGATTCTGTATTTGGCCAGAATGAGAGATAGGGTCAGTAAAACTGGGTAGAAATTTTTATAAGATCCTAGTTCATGGAATCATTGTAGTTGGGAGGAACGTCTTGAGATGATCTAGACCTATCCTCATGCTCAAGCAGGATCACCTAGAGCAGGTTGCCCAGGACCATGGCCAGGCAGGTTTTGAATATGTCCAAAGATGGAGATTCCACAACCTCTCTGGGCACCATGTTCCAATGTTTGACGACTCTCACAGTATCACACACACACACACAAAAAAAAAGGGGGGGGGGGGGGGGGGGCGGGAGTGGGGTGTGGTTTTTTCTTTTTCATTTGTGTTCAAATGGAATTTTATGTGTTTTAATTTCTGTCCAATGCCTCTCTTTCTCTTAGTGGGCAGTCAGTTAAAACTGCAGACAGTTTGAGATCCACACTGCACTTGCAGCACCCTTTATGCTTGAACTCTTTGGAGCCAGGCAAATATATTCTGGTGTGTGTTGCCTCTTCCTTTGCATCTTTTCTGACACTGAATATGTTCACGTTTGAAGAGGGCAATGAGAGAGAGAAGAAAACAAGTGCAGTAAACAGATGTTTTGGGCTCTTGCATAGCTAAAGATAGATTAGTTTTGTTAATAGTGATGTCCTCTGATGATCTTGTGCGTGCCTAACATTGATTTAATCAAGCATGAGGACACCTGGGGATTCTTTTGGGTAATTAAAAGGTTATGTGATTCCTTAGGGCTTTACAGAGGAATTCCTGTTCTTACTTGTTGGTGGTAGCATTCATGGCGTGGGCAGAATATACTAGAATATACTAGATGTGTGTTGTAACAGTTTAATGGCTTATATGACTTGCTGCTTTTTGTGCCATGTCTGGCTTGTGTTGTGATGCTGTTGTGATTTGCTGCAGTCAAGACAACCTCTAAGAAAACTAGCTTTAGTTAAGGAATCAAAACACGAGAGGCAGACTGGTGCAGACATTACTAAGTTGATGCAAATTCAGTTTATTGTTGTTGTTTGTTTGTTTGTTTGTTTTCTCTTCATTCTAATTTCCAGTGAATTTATCTTGATTTGCAAGAATCCTGGCATTTCTGGTACACTGGCTTTATTCTGTTTATTTCTGTTTCTACTTGTTTGAATATACTGGACACCCAAGCTTCTTAAGTGAGGCTGATGTAGCAGACTGGGTATGGCTCATGCACAGTTGGTTCATGACCTGTCCATGCAACTTGGTCATCTTCAGCTGTGCTGCAGGTGCTCCAGTGATTTCCTTAGTCCTCTGTTCATCTACTGAGGTTTGGCAGTCTTGACATGCAGATGCTTTGCTCCTCCAGTCTGTCCTACCCCTAAAAGCTGAATTTACGTAACAACTCTGTATTTTCCTAAGAACACTTTCAACATACCTGGATTCATTTGGTTAAGATCAAAACAGTTACCCCAGGCATCCTGACTTCATCCACACCAGGCATATGAATGCATACTTGTGCATGAGAACCTTTGGTGTTCTTTGAGTAGAATCTTAACTCTGGTCTATGGTTTGCCTAAAGTTTGTTGGTGTTGGGTTTTTTTTAAGTGTGATTGCTTTTCTGGATTTTCTCTGTCTTGGAGTTTCTGAATGTGCTGAGAAGTTTCCAAATCTCCTGGAAGAAGTAGATCTCAATGCAACGCAAGCTCGTTCCAACTCCGCAGTGGTGCCAGAGTGCTGAGTGTTACATCATTTTTTTCTTTACTTCTCACTGGCTTTTGAACCTTTTATCCTTTCTCCTCTTTGACCCTAATGAGGGTCAAAGGGCAGTGTGTGACAGCAGCTTTCCTGACCCCGCTATTATTTCAGTGGGATGCTTGTGTTTATAGGCTTTTTCTTCATGTCTGCCATAAAGGCTAAAGGCACAGAGTGCTGCAGATCCGCTAGGCCACCACTTTCATATAAGGCTGTTGTCTTGGGAGATAAGACAACATGGGAGAGAAAATTACATCAAGAGAAGGTCTTACATCTGCTGCGTGCACTCAACCTATTCTATGCTGGCAAGTGAAATAAACCCAAAGTTGCTTAATTTGATCTCTGTTAGGGTTATGCAGTGAGTAACAAAGTCAGTCTTATGGGAGGAGTGAGTGGGTCAGAAATGTAATGAATTTTTTATTTCTTGTGGCAGGACCAATGCTCTGTCCTCCTTTTCTTTCAGTTTTCTTTCCACTTTGCTTTTTCCCTGCTCTTCCCTTATTTTGGTTTATTGTCTTCCCCCCCCCCCCCCCCCCACCGCGTCTATATAATTTTTATTTTTTGT
>NW_010528285.1:64026-69830 GCF_000687285.1 Phaethon lepturus | reverse complement strand
AAAAAAAAAAGGGGGCGGGGAGACAGGACGTCTATCCATTTAAATTCTAGACCAGCTGCTCAGGTAGCTTGAGTCAGCTTATCTGTTTTTGGGGTTGTGTTTGCTGTTGTTTTTTAAGCCTTGTAGGTAGGTATGACTGACTGATTTATTTTGCTTCTCTTTATTCTTTTTTCCTTGGCTCTCAGTTGGTCATGATAGCTGGTTGGGAATCTTGTCTTCATATGAGGCACTTTCCTGCTTGAGAGAGCAGTCTGTACTTTTCCCTCCAAAGGATCCGGCAAGTAGTGCTTCATGCTGTTCAGTGCGTGATGTCTTTTAAATGCTCTTCTGTTATGTTCTGGCCAGCATAAGCCTCTCTCTAGCTCTGCTCGTCAGTTCCCAGCCATTCTGTTAAAGTCAGGGATTTTTCACATTAGTGTTCCTTCCTGGGGAGATTGGTATTTGATACATAGCACATGTAATGAGTTGATCGGTCTCAGCTTGCATATTCTTACCCCCACCATCAGCTCTCTAGCATAGCTCTTTACATTTGCTGAAGGCAGACACAGGCTTAATGTAGTGAATCTTCTCTGAGACACAGTGAAATGAGTTTCTTTGGGTTTTCTCAGAAATTAATGTATCCAGCACAGATGCAGCCCCCTGGCTAGCACTCTGTGTGCGCAGTACATCTGTTGAACAAATGATGTGGATGCCCCCGTATTCTGTACCATTTCAAAATGAATCACTCTTGTTTGTAGATGGGAAGGGAGGGACAATAAAAGAAGGAGCTACACGATCAAAATTAAGATGAAGATATTAAGTCTTTTCTCCTGCTGCTTTTTGCTGCGAGATCTTGTTGAAGACCGAGACTTGTTCTTGCTTCAGCTTTATCACCTGGAGGTTTTTTTGAGGTAGGACAACTAATATTCAGAAGTGAATAGTGGTATGATGTGTTCAAAATCAGAAAAATGCATAGCTGTCTGGGTGAGATTTTATTTTACTGCTGCTCTGCCATGCATGTTGGACCTAAAGCGCAGCAGCCCCTCGTGTGCCGACTTGTGCTGCGGCAGAATTGAGCCCTGTTCTCCTTTTCTCGTTTCACTCTGTCTCCCCCTTGTTCCACCCTTTGTCCTTGGCTGGTTTGCAGTACCAAGTGGAAGCCTCTTAACTCTGTCAGACCTTCTGACTCAACCCTCCTGGCTCCCTGTCCACGGGTCCAGGGAGGTGAGTGTCAGGTCCTGCACTGACAGGGCAGTGACCACGGCCTGTGTCACAGTGAAGGGAGGAAGAGGAGCAGCGCAGTGGGAAATGAGTAAATCAGTTTTAATCCAGCCAGGAGTCTGCTCTGCACGTGTTGAGCTGTCTCACATAATTGAGTGGTAAAACCCACTGGAAGCTGCAAGAGTGAGGATTTTTCTTTTACAGAAGAGGTTGTTGGTTTGCTCCCAAATATCTCTTTCCTGTTTTGGTAGATAGGCTGTAAGACTAAGTGGTTTCCAGCCCATCCATATGTGGAGTCTCTTGGAAAGTTTTAATCATCATTTTCCATCAATATACAGATAGGTTACTGCACAACATAATAAATTATCAGCTTAGAACAATTTCCGTTTACTTAAGCTGCATATAACCCACAATGGAAGAATAACATTTAGGATAAACGTTGCATAACTTTAGCAGGCACGATGTTGCCTTGCTCTTTCTTTCTTCTTTAAAGTGGAAGGTTTTGGTCAGTGGGGTACAGGAATGAATTGTGACAGGCAGATCTAGTAGATGACTGCTGGTGAATGAGGCAAAATGCTGTTCTGAACTGGGATCTGTTCATGACTTATGACCATTGTGGCCAGGTTAGATTTGGTGCCTACATGGACAATGAAATCCTAATTTGTAAGATGACAAGTATTCCGGAGATTATTATCCCAGGAATTATTATCAGAAGTATTATTTCAGGGCACATTTTTCTTAATTAATTGATCACTTTGCTTGGACGCCATAGTGGTGCTTGCCTTTAGAAAGCTGTAGGCACACAGAAGGAATCCACGTTACAGACCCAGTGTACGTTTTGGTACATGTGCAGTTTGTGCAAAGCTGTAGTGCTCTGTGCAGGTACAGTTCTTCACTAATTTTTCCCTAGTGTAAATGCTAATGCTACTGGGCTGTATCCCAGTATATACAGGGACACTGAAATACTCAAACTGCTGGGTTACCAGTAGATAAATCCAGTTCTGCTGGTGGTGGCTCCTTCAATTTCACTTTACCCAAACTTTTGAAGGAGAATTTCTGGGTCTTCTTTGTATGTTCTTTTCTAAAGAGGAATCCTGCAATGTAGTAAAGATTATAGAAACCTAAAGTGAGAGAAGTTCTCATTTATGGTTCAGAGCAAATTTCAGCATCTTTGGCTACACCAGAGGCAGTTTAAAGACACCCTCTTTAAAATGGGACAATTGCCTTTCAAGGGTTAGACCTCTTTCCCCACCCCGTCTCCCAGGCATCTGGACTGTTGTTAATGCATTTCTTGTGTGAGACTACCGTGCTTGTACATGCCATCTGGGGAGGTTTTCCAGCTGGCACAGTTGTGGTGGTGGACCTGGAGAGGAAGATAAGAAAATTCCCTTCATTAAGATTGTTTAACACAATTTGAATTGAAGAGCTGTGACTGCAGCTGGGTTTGAGTTGGGCTGTTACAACCAAACCAAACTTTTCTGTGCCAAGAGGGAGCAACACTAGGTTTCAGTGTGTTGAAAGTGTCCAAAAAGATGATGAAAAGTAGCCAAACCCTTCCCTCCCTTTCCTTCCCCAGCAATAGAGGGAAGTCTTTCTCTCAGAAAGAATCAAGGATACTTTGTTTAACTCTCAAATCTCCCTGTCTTAAATACCCACTGGAGGGAGAGGAGCATATCTGCACTGAGGCATAAAGACCTGAAGTGTAAAACATGTCCTTTCACTCCTTGGTTTTATTAATGTAGATTAGACAGGGAGGGTGGGCTGAGGAAGGCTAATCCAGTGTTAGTTTCTGGCAAGTGAGCAAGCTCTTTGCACTTGGGACAAGAGAATGGAGATCCCCTTTGCAACAGTGCTTTATTGTCAGGCCAAAGAATCATAACTTTGATATTTTAATTTGCAGAGGTGGATTTCAGGGGGCTATGGCCTCTCCCCTACTCCCTTGCTGTTGGCCTGTGATATTCACAGGTAACAATCATGCAGTCCTGGAGCAATCGTCCTCTTCCCATCTGGATAGCAGCTGGGTCCAGTACTGAATCCCCATCAGTGCACTTCAGACAGAAAAGACCCTGCCTAATGGAGCAGGCACAGTCTTACTTGTCTGCGCTGTTTCCACATGCCTGTACAGCTAGGCAAGAATTTCTGTACAGTTTTTTTGCTTGGTCTCTCTTTTTGTGAGTGCTGGAGACTCTTCCACATTGACTCCGTGTCTCTGCAATAAAACTACACCTAAAAAGTAGAGTTGTTTGCTGAATGGTCGGTGTATTGATCCAGCTCAGCTGTAATTTCACTTGCTTTGACAGAAGAGGTGATAAAGAAGCAAACAAAGCAGTACTAGCAATCACCTAGAGCTCTGGGCAAACTCCCCTGGTTTTAGCCCTTAGCCGAATGGAGACAAGCCTGTCAAATTGACTTCCAGGCAGTTTTCATCAGCCAGCCCCTAGGCGTGTGTGTGTGGGGGCTTTTGATGTCATGTCTAATTAATTTAAGATCTTTACTTGCGACAAACAACTGAGGGTGTAACATTTGGTAGAATCTTAAATAATGAGATAGCCATAAAGCTCAAGACCTGCAGCAAACCTGCCGCCCAGCAGAAAAGGGAGAAAAATAGGTCAAAACCTCAAAATAGCCAGGCAGAAAAGCTTCTTACTAAACCAGAGGGGGACCGTGTCAAGTCTCTGCCAAAAGTGCTGCTGTCTGTGCTGCGTGCGCTGAAGACTGTGGCATCGGGGTCCTGTCGAGACTGCTGAAGGGAAGGTGTTAGGAGAGTGAGCACTTGACTCCGAGAGCTCAGCTGCTGGCTGGGGAGGTGGTTAATGCCACCTTTGCCAGCAGTGGAGTAGGTTGAAGCTCTTGTGGTGGACAGTGGGGACCTTGTGGGATCCTTGACTTCAGTCCCTGTGTGACTTTGTACCTTGTGTCGCACTTGGTATTGAAAAACTAGTCAGGCCAGTGCTGATGTTTGGCGTTGCCAGCTACCTTTGAGACAAGCTACTGTTTTGATATACACGGAACTTCTTGTTACTTCTCCAGAGTGCCATACCCTAATCCAGCCTTCACGTTACAAGGGGGTGGGTTGCTGTTCTGTAGCCAGCTGCTACAGCCTCGGGACAAATGGAGATGAAATGTGACACTTTGTCCTACAGTTACTAACTGAGGACCTGGCAGCAGCAGTAAGTCTGATACGGCATCCTCCCTCAAGCTGCCAGGTACCAAGTGCCTGATTATCCCCTGTCTTTCCACAGAAGCCATGTGATTTGAGCCCTTTCTCCCAAAACACTGCCTTTGTACATCCCATCTTATCTGGGGTGCGCCTGTGCTCATCCATGCTTCTGTGCTTCCTCCTTTCTGTTGGGCACAGGGGAAGGGCTGGACTCTACAGCTGTGTTCAGCATAGGAGCATGCTGCTGCATCCCGGTGTCACTACAGAACCCTCCCGCAGTGAGGACTGGCAATCTGTGTTTCCTCTTGCAGCCCTTCCAGCAGGAAGACCCACTGTCGTGACAGTACCTGCTGTCTGGGCGCAGGGATGAATTGAAATTGAAGTCTGGTGACCCTTGGTAGCAGAGTTTGCTGCTGTTTTAAAAAAAGAAACCAAACCCAAACAAAAACAAAAACCAAACCAAAAAACCCCAAACCAACCCCTAAATGCCACAACAGGGAGCCTTGACCCGTTTAGATTGCCAGATGGTTTTTGACATTTAGATGGAATTGAGAATTTTTCAAGGGAATGATCCAATTGCAATGAAACATTTTGGGAAACGTTTCATGATTTTTTTTTTCACCAGGAATTCTGTGGAGAGAGGGAGTCTATGAGTGGGAGCAGGTACCTTTCCCCGGAACAAATTGCCTGAAAACTTCTCCTTGGGATATGGACAACCCTGCTCTGACTTGAGCATAAAACTGAGTTCAGTTCAGAGATGAGCTGGTAACTCTACTCTTCGTTCTCCCCCTTTTAAAATTACAGGGTGGGGGCAGGAAAATCATAGAATCATAGAATAGTTTGTGTTGGAAGGGACCTTTTAAAGGCCATCCAGTCCAACCCCCGTGCAGTGACCAGGGACATCTTCAACTAGAGCAGGTTGATCAGAGCCCCATCCAACCTGATCTTGAATGTTTCTCGGGATGGAGCATCTACCACCTCTCTAGGCAACCTGTGCCAGTGTTTCACCACCCTCACTGGGAAAATGTCTTCTTTAGATTTAGTCCAAATCTACCCTCATTTAGTTTAAAACCATTAGCCTGTGTCCTGTCGTGATAGGCCCTGCTAAAAAGTTTGTCCCCATCTTTCTTAGAAGCCCCCTCTAAGTACTGAAAGGCCACAGTAAGGACTCCCTAGTGAGAGTTTGTCTGAAGGACAGGAAGACTTTTCTGAAAAAAAGCCAGCAGTAGGAAGAGGCAATGTATTGTAGCGCATGGAGAACTGAGACTTTTTTCCTCTATTTTTAGTCAGCCGTGGGACTGGATGGTAAAGAAAATCACTTTGTTTCTCCCAGCTTGCACCTTTTTCTAAAAATAAGAGTAACAGTTTCCTATTTTCTCCCTTCTAGAGCTGTAGATAATAGGAGCTGGGTATTAAACAGATGACTTAAAAACTGCTGTCTTGT
>NW_010528285.1:23156-63949 GCF_000687285.1 Phaethon lepturus | reverse complement strand
TCTTCTCCCAACATCACATACTAGCCAGCCCTCAAGGTGGTAGAGTCCACAAAGACGTGTTGTGTTGTTTCTTAAGAGCCTCTGAATGTCCCACAGCTGGTTCCATGCATGGGACATGAGCTCAGGTGACATGACAGGTATATGCACAGAAAGTTAAGGATGTGATTAAGGCAATAAACACCAGATGCTGCTGCCTCCACTGCCTCTGTGTCCTCCTTTGTACCTGTGAAATGGGCCTCAAGCTGTGCCGGGGAGGTTTAGACTGGATATTAGGAAAAATTTCTTCACTGAGTGAGTGGTCAAACAGTGGAACAGGCTGCCCAGGGAGGTGGTGGAGTCACCATCACCGAAGTGTTCAAAAAACATGTAGATGCGGCACTTCAGGATATGGCTTAGTGGGCATGGTGGTGTTGGGTTGATGGTTGGACTTGATGACCTTAAAGGTCTTTTCCAACCTTAATGATTCTGTGATTCTGTTCCCAGTGCTGAGCAAGCCTGGTTCTTAACAGAGAGAGGAGAGCAGAATGGGATGGTGGTGGAAAAAAATGCTCTCAGAATGGTTTTGTAGAAGGAAATTGGATGGAGGTTGTGTAGGCATCTCTTCAGTAGTGCATTTTGCATTGTTTTTGAACATCAGAACATTTTTACATGTGATTTCTTTGATTACTTCAATCATTTTTTTTGATTACTTCAAAGAAGTAAAAACTTTTCTTGTTCCACCTCTCTCCTCTTCCATACTATGTACCTTTGAACTCTGACCCTTTAGTACCACAGCATGGCACACAATTGCGTTAACTATAAGCAGTTTTTGTGCTTAACTGACAACGAAGTTGGGGATGGATTTTAGTGTAAGAATGAATTTCAAGACCCTTATTCTGGGCCAAAGAAGGCTCCTTGCCTGCAGTGTGTGTGCAGGCAGCATGAACGTGCTCTCACCTCCAGAGAGGAGGTTTCTTTCTGTGTATAATGCTGTGGTGGTGTGAGCGAGCCTTAAATAAAGTTTGGTAGTGTGGGTAGGGCAAGCCTAGTTAGGTAGCTTCAGTCCTGCACTGCCTCACACAACTGGTGTGGCAGGTCCAGGCACTGCCTGTGCCATGTGTGTTGGGGGGCCAGAAGTGTTAGCTGAGCCCTCAAGAAAGTTTATGTTAGAGTGTGGGTTCTTGCTGTTGCCAAAAACGTTAGCGATGAAGAAAGTGAGAGCAGGGAAATGGGAATGCTTTTATCTTTGCAAGGCTGCAGTGAAAATTCTTGTGACAAAGAAAAAGCACTTAACTGCCCTTGAAGCTTCCCTGTGCTGGATTCCTGAGGCTGCGAGCAGGGAAAGGTAGAGCTTCTTGGAGGAGTCCTGCAAATTTGCTGCTGTTTGAGTTGCTTGGCAAACCATATTAAGGAGAACTATATAGCACATGTTTGTTACTGCTTCCATCCTAGTTCTAGGGCAAATATTCCCGTTCCGTCAACAGGAGAGTATTATCGTGCCTGTCAGAATAGCTACAAGTTGCTGGTTTAATGATCGTATTGGGCATATCTGACTTTAACCTGCCTTAAGAGAAACACTGGCTGTTCTCAATCTTTCACTGCGTCAATTGTACCAATTTAATTTTTAGATCGGGAGACAAGCTAGAAGTAATCCCATGTAGATGGTTAGTTTGTTACTTTGTGCTTTGATCTCATTAACCAGCAGGTGAACTAAAGGGAAGTCACTATTTAAAAAAAAAAGAAAAAAGCAGCCCCGTGGTGAGGGTCGCTTGCCAAAGAAATGGAAGCAAGAGAATAAGCATGTCTGCTTTATTTAATAATACAGTTAAACATGCTGGTAGAACTCTGCAAGCGCGAAGCTTTGACAGGTTTGGAAAGCTATTGCATGCTAGTGAAACAGGGAAGAGGAGTGGTTGCAAAGCTCACGCTGTCTTGTCTATTTTGGAACACGTAGGCCTTTTCTCAGCTTGAAGCTCTGCAGCCCCCTGCGGTTTGCCCATTGCCTGAGAAAGGAGAGGGGTGGCATAGAGCAGGAGTGCCCGAAAGCCTGTGTGCCTGCAGGTAGCAACCTGTTCTCTTCTCTTCTCTACCTGCTCTGTATCTCTCCAGCACTTATACCTCCTGGCAACCAGCGCCTTGGTGCAGCAACACGACTTGCTGGTGAGCCAAGTCCTGAGCTTGCATAAGAGCGAGGAGGGGGGGGAATGGGGACTGAATAGCAAAGTCTGGGATGAAAATGAGATACCAGCCGCCTCAGCTGAGCTCCACCCTTTCTAAGAATCTCAAAACAGGCACCATGTCTCCTGGCAACCTTGACACAAATCATAGAGTTTAACTTAAAAGAAGTACATACAGTCCAAAGGACATATCCCATCACGAGGCATGAACAACAGGGGGTCGGTCCTTTTCTTCTTCCTGGAATATCTGGCACTGTAGATGGTCTTGGGTTTCACTTGATGTCAGAAAGGCAACGAGTTAAAGGTGAAAGAGCATCATGTTAGGATAGCTAAGAAGTGCCAAGAAGTGGTGTACTTTGTTTATTGTAAGCATGCCCAGAAGTGCCCTGACTATTGCTTAGGAGCCAGAGGTAGCACTTGGCCCTCCGCACAAGGCTAGCGCTGGAAGCCGTGCCCTGCAACACGTGCACCGGCCTGTTGTGCACCTGAACCTGGTTCTTTCGGCTGGCAGGCAAGGACCGACAGAGCTGATACCAGCCACTTCCTTGCCTTTGGTGTTAGTTGCTATGCTTTTGCAACGCTGACCTAATGCTGCTTTGTCTTGGACTCTAACCTGGCCACGTTTCTGTGTGACAAGAGATATAGATATATGAGAAAGCAAAACTGAGTTTTATCATGATTGCTTCTCCTTTCAGGAAAGTTGTCTTTTCAGATCTCCTGACAACGGAAGCTACTCTGAAGAAAAATTTTAGTGCATTTAAAATGCTCTATATTATGCTGAGATACGGGCAAAGCAGAGGTAAATGCTCATCTTCCATTAAAGCCAGAGTTGTCACAAGTCTCCTAAGAAGATAATCGTAGGCAGAATTTTGCCAATTTGGCAACGTCTGAGCTGTTCCCACCCTGAGAAGCAGTGGGGCTGGGGCAGGGAGCTACCGAGACCTCTGGATGTTGGGGCCCGGGAGCTGCAGCAGGCTTCCCGTGGGATGTGGCACCGACAGCAGCTGTGGGGAGAAGCAAGCTCCCCCCTGCCCCTTCTTTCAGCATCTGCCAGCCTGACCTCGTAGGGCTCTGAATAGGCAGGGCTGGCAGGAGGCTTTACTGACTTTTTGCTGGCCCTGGCAGCCTGCTGCCCGAGGCAGCTGTGAGCTTTGCCCATGCCTAGAGGAGCCAAAAACAACTGCCTGTTTGAGGGGGTGATTCTTTAACTCCATTTTTTTCAAAGAAGAGATTTTGTGGTGTGGTGTGTGTGTGGGTTTTTTTTTTTTTTTGTCTCTGGCACTCTTGCAGAGCTACGGCAAGGATTACACTTACTGAAGCATTCAAGGGGAAAAGCTGCTCTAGTTTCTGTGCCGCAGTGGGGGCTTCTGCTGTCTGCTCTGGAACGCAGGAGATATCAAGGGTGGGTCGATGGGCACTGGAGGGGCCTGCCCAGTGCCTGACCCCCGCGTGGCCATACTTCCCGGGGAGGTGGCGGTGGGGAGGGGGCTGGGAGACAGCCCTGCCTCAGTCTGCTGCTTTCTGAAGGTTAATTAGATGAGAACAGGGAGAGAGTTAAATGGTATTACTTTTTGTCTTTCTCCTTTGATTGATGCCACTTTAATATTGACTACACTGCTTGCTCATGGTAAAACAATTAAAGCCCCGAGGCATCTGCCATGAGCTGTCATGTTCATCTGCCCCAGATGATTAGTTTGATGTATAGGTCTTTCTCCTGCTCCCGAGCTGCTCAGGCACAAGGAGGCAATACTCTCGCTGCGCTTGCTGCTGGAAGCAGAGGTGTTGGCCAATTGATTGCAAGTGGGTATGTTTTTCCTTTGGGACTTGATTGTAAAGGAAGACACTTACTCAGCTTTTGAGGCTTTGTGGCATGGGGGCAACTGCTCTTGCAGAGAAGTCAGTGCAGACCTGGAGTGTAGAGCCAGATGTTCCTGGGTAAGCCCAGCTGGGTCTGTGAATCTCTGCAGGGAGCTGCTTGCTCCCAGGAGGGTGCCTTCAGAGAGAACCCCATCTTCTCTCGTTACACTGTTGGGCTGGAGAGCCAAATTTGCTCAGCACTTGATGGCAGATTTGATGATTCTGCAGGAATTTTATTGTAAACTTTGCTTCTCCTTATCTCTTTCTTGCCTTTCCCTCTGAACTGCTATTTGCCTGAGGTTTTTAAATTTTCTTTTTTTTTTTCTTCAACTTGTCCTTCATTGCTTCCTTTTCCCCTAGATCTGTGCATTTTTTTTTTCTCTGAGGCACTCCCCTTGGGCTTTGTTACACTCAATGTTGTTCATGGGCAAAGAGGAAGTACCCCTTGTATATACAGGTGTGGTGTGTGTCTAAATAAAAAAGGGCAAGAATTTATTGTTAGTATAACTGAGTTCTTAACACTCTAATTCAGGAATCATTTTACACTACCACTAATTATACAAGTATTTTAATGCATTATTATTCTTTCTTTTTCTGTAATATAGAAAAATCTCAGTACTTGTGGTAATGCAACTACAACTGCAACACATTTTTAATTTCTATTTGTTTTTCCTGGTGTTATGCTCATCCTTGTGTTACTCCTCTGGATTTTAAAGTCAGTCATTGGAGGGTAACACCAAGCCCTTCACTGAGAGGAATATGATGTGGATGTTGCTGGATTCTTCGTTTGCTAACATACTTTCACACCTTTCTCTTTCTTATTTGGTCTGCATCTCCACATGCTTCTGAATTCACTATGTATGGTGCCTTTCATGCACGTTGGATATCATCTCTTTGTTGACTTTGTTACCCCTAAAACCTGTTTTGTTAAGCTCCAAGTCTGTATTTCTTTAACAGACTGTGGGCGAGTTGTTCACAGCCGTGGGGTCTCCACTGCCAAGCATGTGCCTCATCTTTTATCATCCCATGCCTGTACTCCTCTGCACTGCATCCCGCATCTCCACTTCTCAAGGCCTCTGCTTTCATGCCTTGGCTGCATTTCTCTCCACTATATTGTAGCATTCGTTGTAAATATCTTAGTCTACATAAAATAACTGCTTTTACTGTTATTTATATAAAACTGCGGTTGTAACACACGAAGATAAACAGAAGTAAAACAAGTTAGCCATCGACACCTGGTCTGTTAGAGAAATTGCTGTCACAGCTCAACCACGTAAAATAGAGCTACAGGCAGGTCAAGAAAAGTTCAGAGCGAGCAAGCCCGGGAAGCCCAAGGCCTTTCAGACTCGGTACAAAGCTTACGGCCTGTTGCTGAGAATGGCAAATCTGGGGCTGTCAGCCAGACGCTGATCGAAGAGGGACTGGCTCTTGAGAGCAAGCGGAGGGGTGGAGCACAACTGGGGAGCGAAAGATCCCTGAAGGAGGTGTCTTGGCTGGTCTGTCAGGACAGAGAGTTGTTCTCTTCTACTTGTTGATGTGCCTGTGACAGCCATAACTCTGGGAGGAGACCTCAGTGTATTGGACACAAGTTCGTTCTCAAGAATTAACATAGTATTCTGTGATTCTGTAGCACCCATTCTGGAAAAAGTTGCATTCCCTGCCTTGATGCAAAGCTCGTCGGGTTTTCAGCCATGTTCTGGCTGTTTGTTTCATCTCTCTTGGTTGCACCTGGGACCACCAGGTTCTGCTCAAGGCTCCATTTTCTACGGCTTCTCAGTCTCTCCTGTCTGACTGATCAGCACATTTTCTTTTCATGAACTGTCTCAGTGATCCTTTCATTCCTCCAGCCTTCCTATCATCAGTTCCCCATTGCTCTAGCCCACGGGCCTGCTGCTCATTTGCAGTGTTCAGTGGGTGTTTGCCAAGAGTGCTGAAATAAAACGCAGCTCTGCAACTCCTACTCCCAGCCCACTTGATTTAATGCTTCATGTAGGTGTATTGCTGGCATTGCTTCTCTGCCCCTAGGGAAGTGAGTGGTTTTGGAGAGAGGGAGGGAGAAATGTGGACTCTATACGTGTGTGTGTTATAGTCAGCCATGAGCTGTATGGTGTGCATGTATCTGTATATATACCTGCATACACACATAGATAGACAGATAGATACATGTGTGTGTACATGCATTTGTTATCAGTGCCCTATGTCCTTTGAAGCTTCTCAGATGTGCAGGCTGATGGGCAACTCAGCATGTGTGTGCACAGCCACCACTTTGTGTGGCTTCACCTACCTTTGCTGCAGGCTGGAGGAGAGATGGGGTATTCTGCAAGGCAGGGGAGATGGCTGTCCCCAGTTCTGCTGGGGCAGGGTTTTATCCCTGGTTTCTCATCCATGAGTTTTTTGGTTTGGGTGGTTGTTTTTGGGTTTTTTTTTTTTCTTCCCTCTCCTGGCTTTGGAGTGTTGAAGGGAATCAGGATGTTCCGAAGGTGAAGTCCCTGCTGAATCACTGGTGACTAGGCAGCCATGAGCCATAACAATTAACTGGAATCGTTTTCATCTTCCTTGCAACTGTAATGATTCCCAGTTGGTAAGCTGGTTTAAATTTCGTGGTTTTCCTCTGAGCCCTTTTCTTCCCTCTGCTTTTCCCCATATGCACTTCTTGCCCAAGTCTTTCACAATCTCCGTCTGGCTTAGCTCTTTGCCTCCCAGAAAAGGTGCCTCCTTACTGTGCAGCTCTGTGAAAAGCCATCGCTCTCCTGAGGGCACTACCGCTGCATCTCTGGCTCCAGCGTGGCTGCTGTGGAGTTGTGTACAACTTACTCGGTGGGAGACAGGACCCAGGCTGTCTTTTGTCCCTGCATCCATTTTGTGCGAAGCGTTCAGTCTGAGTTTGTTTTCCTGAATTACCACTTGGCCTTACGTTTGCCCAGTGTCAGAACTGTTGCTGGTTTTAAAAATCCCCCTCCCTCCTCTTCTGCTCTGCCCTCTTAAAAAGAGACCTTGAAATAATGTAGTGTTGGACATTTCCATGTTAAGATGGAGTCTTCCATGTGTAGTAGTTCCGGGGGAGTGAGGATACCTTGCAGTAAGATCAGCTGGACCTGCTGGAAATCACTGTGTCCAGTCCTTGTGGGCAGGCAGCACCTTCGCTCTGGTCGGAGGCAAGCATGAGGACTCCTGCAGAGTTTCTCCTCTGTGTTCCTGGTAAAGCTGAAACTTAAGCGGTGTCTGTGTGTATCCAAGAAGAGAGGCCTGGATTGGTCGGTGTACACTGACAATCTCTGCTCCTTACTGGATCTTTTCATCCATTTATGTGTTGGGTTTTTTAAAGTCTTTTTAAAATGTTTTGGGCGTCTTTTCAGATCTGTGCCTCTGTTTGCTGACATCTCTAGCTTGAAGTTAGGGATATGGCTGGTTGTTTTAAAGATATAGTCTGGCAGGTGTAAAGGGGCTCCTGAGAGCTGCCAGTGGAAGCTGTTGGCCGTGCACAGCAGGAGCTTGTGTTGGCCCTGTGCCGGGCAGGAGATGAGAAGGAGCTCAGCCCAGCCCTCTCATGTGCAGCACAGCCTGTACGTGTGGACAGGCACAAAACGTGCTGGCAGCAGAAGATCATGAGGGTGGCAGCATCCTTGCCAGGTGGTGGGGGGAGCAAGTTGCCTGTTTTTCTGGATGTCATCAGATCACATAGGCACTGGTGGGTTTTTTGTGGGGGTGGTGGGGATATCCCCTATTTGAGGATGTAGTTATTTGTTTTCTTGCGTGGCTTGCTCTTCTGTCTCTGTCCATTGAAGGCTGAATGGGAAGTGAGCTGTAACTGGTATTAGCCTACCACAGCTGAGGAGAGCAATCAAACCACTGTCCTGTGGTTGTGCAAAGCAAATGACGCTGGGCAGAGACAGAGAGAGAGGCTGTTGGGCTTCATCTTGTGTTCCTTCCTCCTGGACACATCTGCCCTATCAGTCAATGCAATGGCTGATGTACTTCAGTAGGCTGAAATGGTGGGGGGAGCAGAGGCTGCCCTTGTCCCTTTTGTAGGGGATTATCCCTACAAGTCGCTCTTGTCAGTTCTGCTCTGCCTTCTTTTAGACTTAATTTCCTGTGCTGTGCCCCCTCTTCTTGTGTGTGGGCGCTTGCTGGCTTAAAGTATCTCTGAATGTTAAATTTCTGGAAGCTGGGAGAATAGTCTGAGCAAGTATCTTCAAATCTGCCCAGTTCTTCCCTAGGCCTGGGCTTTTGGAGGCAAGATATTGGACTTTAGTTTGGCCTGATTCTTCCTGTGGTTTTTGGAGCAGAGCCTGTTCTGTGGTGCATTTGAGCTCCCACTCCTGCAGATCTGGGGTACCACAGAGCCTTTTAAACAGAACAAACGTGTCCCTGGTTGGCAATCAGAAATTCCTACACTGTTAGTCTAGTGACACTAAATGTATTGCTCACTTTCTTTTTCACAGTGGGTTTCTTGTTCAGTATTTGTGGCTTTTCATTAGTCTGTGTTTGTTTCTGAAGCGTGAATTTAGCTGCATCTCTCAGGGTTCTACCTTTCCAGTCTTCTTGGTCATGGATTGGTGCAGGGAGCTCTGAAGGCTTTTCTGCTCAGGCAGTGACACCCAAATCTTAACCTCTCAACAGAGACATCTTTCTTCTCAGCATGCATTTAATTAATATAGCTTGCATGAAAATACCTATTCAGTTACATAGTCAGCATGCACATCCTCTCTCATCGCTGTTAACCCACTCCCAGTACTGGCTGTGAATTGAAGAAGCTTTTTGGCAGGAAGAGTTGCCACATAGAAAATTAACACCAGCTTTTTAACTCTGATCAAGCTTCCCTTGGCAACCAGTGCAATGGAAAAAAGATTTTGTTCTTATCAATGTCTCTTTTTCTTTTTCACGCATTTAGTGCGTAGGAAGCTATTGCTCTCTCATTTGAATAGGTTTAGGTGGGGGGAAGAGAGCAGACTATGAGCCAGAAATTGAGAAATGGACCAATTTTGAAGGGATAGGACTGTTTGCTCTTTTCATTTATTCTTGCAGCAGCATGAAATGAATACATTGTGGGGAAAAAAAAGAAAGCCAACGTTTGTTTTGATGTCTTAATGAGTTTTCTTTCCTCCATACGGCCTCCTCTTTATAGCATAGGCTGCATGCATTTAGGAGAGGAGGACTTGACCCATGAACTCCACCTCCAGTCATGTGTCCCACAAGATAGGGCAATGCTGAGTTGATGGATAACTTGGAAAGGAATGCTATCACAGGCTTTTAATTTTCCCAAGCCCCTCTGGAGGGGAATGTGGCCTGCAGAGGAAGGAAAGAGTAAAACTGACTTCTGCAGAAATAAGGGTTTTTTTATTAGCTTGCTGAAGAGGGGTGAGGAAGGAGGTGGCTGGGGGAAGGCAGCTGAGGCTAGAGGGATGTGAGGGGAAACAGGAGGACAATGAGAAGACTAAAATGCCCAGGAACTAGGATTTTGGTAAGAGCAGGAGTGAAGCCAGTAGGAGAAAAGGCAGGAGTAAAGGTGGGGGAGCTGCATGGAGTGACCCATTGCTGCTGACTTAGTGAGTCAGATACTTCGTGTAAATGCGATACTGACGTCCGATTCCTCTCCATTCCCGCTCCTATATTTAGCTTAGGGAAACTGCTTCTTTTTTATATTTTGGTTTTTTTTTTTTCTCTTGCTGGGGCCAATGGAAACTGCTGTGACACTTCCACTCCCCCTTCTCCCTCCCCCAGCCTCGAAACACCACCAGCTTTTTATCTGCATATATGGTGCACAGTTGTGCACGTATAAGATAGGGCTGTGCCTTTTGGAGGCTTGGAAAGTGCTGCAGGGGACCTTTCACTGCTTTCTTGTGGCTGATCTAAATGGGGTCCCTGATGGAGGGAGCTCAGGTTGTCTGCAAAAACCTTTAATATTGCTGTGAGAGCTGATTCTGTCCTTCCCTTGTGTTTGAGGCTAGCAGATTGTCCCACAAGAAAGAGGAGAACTGGGAGAGACTCCACAGCCAAGTTGTTTTTAAAAGCTGCTTGGATCAGGAAGGTGTACTTAAAGGTTATGAGGTGGCATCACAGACCTAGAAGTAATACCTTTACATATGTATGCCATTGCCAACGGCCTGTGCAGGAACCAGCATGCAAACAAACAGGACACTTAATCTTAGCTGGCTGATAGATGGTTTCTGCAGCAATAATCCATACAGCAGTGAATAGTTCCTATAAACATCTTGGAAATCAGAATATACTTACGGATTAAAAAGGTGCTGTGGTCACCAAGCCCAGCCTGCAGCTGCAGAGGAGGTAGGGTTTGTGCTGAAACAAGGATGCTAACAATGTTGACCTTCTAAACACTGTGTACCAGGGTCAGTGTTTCTCTGTGTAGGTCCCATGTGAGGTGCTTTTGGAGATGGTCTTAATTTGCATGTTGGCACTAGCATTTAAAAAGGTCTCATCAGACAAAGGTGTCTTAAGAACTTGAATTTCTTTTGAAAGCTTTAATTTGGGAAGGGGGTGGGGCAGGTGGAAGAGGTGATGTGATCATTATAGAAGTGCAGGTTTGAAGTACTTTGCTTGGTGTACATCCACAATTGGAAGCTAGGAACAAAAAGATCAGTGCTCTCTTCCCTTGCGTCCTTTCCATCCCTCTGGCTGCAAAATGCTGAATGCAGTCTTATAAAGGAGCGGGCAAAGGTGGAGGATGGGTAGATGGCTGTATGCTCTTGTATGCAATTAGTTTTCCATGGTAATTATTTTTATTATTTTAACTGCTGTAAGATTAAAGCCAGCATTAATGGAAAGGAGTAGATACTTCGAGTCTCCTGAGGGCTTGGTAGCCTTCCTGGACTTGGAGGCAGTGTGGAGTAGGTGGATCAGCATTTTGACCATTCAGTGTCTCCATTCCCTTAATTTTGCTAGACCAATTTTCTTTGCTAAAACAGAGCACGCCCAGAGTATTAATGGGCTCTGAGCCACCTCGTTTGGGGAACTGCTGCAGGTTCTGCTGAAGAACAGCTTACCTGCTGCTTGGGGCAGAGAACCTGCTCTGCATCCACACTGAGCTGACCTGTGAGTGTCTGAATAGGCAATTGAGGCCGCCCTGAACACTCAGAAGAGATTAAAGTGCTAGAAGTGGTTAATTTCTGCTTGTTGAGGAGATACACTCTCTAGGATGGAGTGGATTAGACACCTTCCCAAGCATTTTGAGAGGGAGCCAGTTTTCAAAGTCGGGTGCTTCTGACTCCCAGAACAGTATCTGTGTTCCACTCTTACGATTTGTGGTTTGTGGCCTGCCATCTGGCTGAATAAGGTGTCCTTGGAGTTGGCTGGAGACTTCATTGCCCTTGTGTAGGGCAGAGAGGAGAGTGATGGTGGAAAATCAGCATGGGACAGCATAGTAGTGGGGTAGCTTTTGCTGGGTAGCAGCTAATTCAAGAAAGCAAGTTTAGAAGACTAATTTAGCCTAGCTAAATGATTTTGTTGGTATAGAAGGTCATAATCAATTAGCAAGTTATGTTAGTTGTTAGCTTCCAATTCAAAATAACCATGTGCAATCTTATTTCACTGAGTCTATGAGTTAAAATTACCATTTTGTGGCATCAATCAATGCTTGCTGACCAGTAAGGAGATACTGTGATTTATTTCCCTCTTTCTCCACTGCCCCTTCCACATAGAGTTTTTTAAGTTTTATGGGTCAAACTCAGTGAATTGAGCATAGGGGTGTCTCAAGACAGTTAAAATATCCACATTTCTGATGACTGCGCTGGCACTAGAAGCCATGTGGGTCTTGGAAGGGTTTGTTGATTCGCCTGGGTGTATGAGCTGGGTGGCTCTTACCTTCGCTGCGGGTTCTGGACTTGGCTGAGAGCTGGGAAGCGGGAAGGAAGCCTGCTGGCAGACAGCCTACTCCGGAGTGCGACTGAGCTAAAATTCATGACTGTAAGTGGCCAAAGGCGCAGTCATGTAAGTTAATAATGGTAAAGCCCTGGCCCTTCATGATTCACTATACTATTCTAGGAGGTGGTTTGTTTTCTCGCCTGGTTTGAAGACCACGGTTTGTTTTTTGCATCTTTCCTGTGTTTTTAGATTGTGTTCACTCCTCTGAAGTCCTGTTTCTCTGCTGAGTTCATCACAATAAAACAGAAACTTAAATTTAACAGCTGCATAGGAAAGCCTTTGCCAGGATTTTGCATCTTTCCTTTATTCTTTCTGGTTTTTTTTAAGCTTATTTTGAGCACAATTCATCCCTGTCATAACTCAGCAAGATTTTGGTCCATTAACCCTATCCAACTCCACATAATGGGGTTTTGCTTTGCTTTTCTGCTTAGCTGGAGGCTTGGGATTAGATAGATTTTCACATCTGCTAACTTCCTATTTCATATCTTGTGATTTGCAAGGCTTAACCTCCCCTGACTTGTTAATGGATCACAAACCACCTGCTTCTTTACACTAATCCCTCAGAAATATATAGCATAGCTTTGACTTGAAACTCTCCAGATTGGTTCCCCAGTGTAAAAGGCACAGAAGGATCAATCCTGGTCTGAACAAACTGCTTATTTACACCTTTCCTGCTCTTGCACAAGATTACCTCTCCAACCATAGCTGTCTGCCTTGACTATCAAGGTTTGGTGCCTTTTTTGCCTTGGCCTTCTGGGTAGGGCATGGATGGAGAAGTGTAGGTGGAATGGCATGGGTGGGGAGGGGTAGGGGGACATATCTTTGGAGGTTAAAGCTTTGGTACCCTCTGACAGTGTCTGCCTTTAGCTAGTAATATTAATGGAGTGTGACAGCTTCAGCCAAGGACTCTAAGGTCAAGATCTTAGTGCATCAGTCCTCCTTTCTGCTATCTTTGCCATTTCAAAATTGACACCACTTCTGGCAGGATTAACCCCATCAGACCAAGGGAGAGGTCAGCTGCCTGGGCTAGGTGAGGATGTCCCAGAGGCGTGGTAGGCCCCGGTCAACCCTGAGCCATGCCTGTGGTGCTGCTAGCACTGCCTGCTGCTGGGGGCATGGAGGGGGGCCTGGAAGGACGAGGCTCTTGTTCTGGGCAGCATGGCAACGAGGTGTGCTCAGTCCTGGCTAAAGCCCTGCATGTGAGTGTGCCCTGCCTGTGTTGAAATGGTGAGGTCTGTGGGTGAGGTGCTGCAACGGGTTTCTGTGATGGCTCAGCTTTTGCCTTTCTGCTTGCCTACTTCAGGCCAACACCTCCACTTCTCTGTCCTGCGTGTTTCTCCCCCTGACTGGTGTCCATAGCCTAGCACATGTTGCGGGCAAGCCCCAGCGCAATGGTGACGTGAGTGAAGTCCCCAGCGTGGCGAGGGCTGCTGGCAGTGGAGCAGGGCATCCCGCAGCGCTCCCCTGGCACCGCAGCGAAGGAGGAGCCGGGACTCTGAGCACTGGCAGCGTGTACTAGCAGAGGGACAGGCGAAAACAACAATTTCTATTTTAGAGGTAAAGTGAGAGATAGGGCGCAAGGTCATTAGAGCAATTGCTCTTCTACCTGAGGCCAGTTTTCCCTTCCTTTTATTCACTTAACAGTTACGCTTTTGGGAGGGGGCAGTAAGGGCCGTGTGTTTTCTGCTATGAGACAGGTGCTGTTGTGTGTCTAGAGTGAATGTGGAGAGTGGGGAAGGCTCCAATACCTGGGACTGCCCCAGGCTGGTTGTGGTGGGCTGAGGCCCCAAGGCAATGTGCTATGGGCAAGATTAGTGGGGAAGTGGGGCCTCTTCTCCTTCCCTCCCCTCCCAATCAGCAACTGTTTTGTTCCCGATGGAGGTGATTATAATGCTTACCAGGAGTTTACTACTGCTTGCTTTTGCAGTGCGTCTTGCTAAGAGTTCTGCAGTGCCCCTGAGCAAGTTGTTTATTCAGATACGTCCCTTGAGTCAATAGTTTTTAGCATCATATGTTAACTGGCCGGCCACCTCTTGTGCTCTACTTAACAGTTTTTGTCCTGTCTAGTATTATGAGCAAGGCACAGAAATTTAGCCTCTGTATGTCCCCCTCTTCTCCTCTGAGAGATTTTCTGAAAGATCCCCTCCTTGTTCCTGACATTCTTACTCTGGTCTAGATATGCTGGTTTTGTGCCTAGTACGTAGGGTCGCTTTTATGGCGGGGAGGCATAATCCATTAGGGCTGTTGCACAAACTTTCAATTCCAGCTTGAGCAATCAGAGACTCAGGGCTCCCAGATGCTGGAAGGGTAATTATTCTTGGTACTAGCACGTGCTGCCCCTCAACATGGGAGAGACTTGTGATTCCCCTCTGGGCTGCTCTTTTTCTTTGTGACTTCTGGTTAACCCTAGCTCAGTTGGTGAGATTAGGGGATGAAGCAACTTTTTGGGGCTGCTTTTGCTGCTGCTTTGCCAGCAAGGATAGCTCTTTGCTTTTCTTTATACACATGGTCATGTCAACTCTTTTTGTTCTTCTGTTTCCTCCGTCTAGGTGTGTTGTTGTGCTGTTCAACCCTAGAAAAAATAAACAACACCATATTCTAAACAGTTCCAGGTGAGTGAAGCTTTAAGCTGGGCTTGCTTTCTGTGGGAGGTGAATTCAAGGTTTTTATGGCTTGAGTGAAGTGCAGGAGCCACTATTGCTCCAGGCTAAATCCCCTCAGTGAGAGCTGCATTGGGCAGAGGCTGCCTGCTCGTTTGACTCCAGCTCCTTCTAATATGAGGTGCTTTTGCTGATGAGGCACCACCTCATAAACATTGTGGTCCCATGGGGAACTGCTAACAGGCATGACATGGAGGAGGTCTTGCTAGAACTCCATGGTATCTGATTTTTTTTTCTCCATCTAAAACTATGACCTCATTATTGAAGCCAGGACTGGGACATGGTCCTGCATCTGGAATAAAGGCACAAGGATGACCTTTGACTTCTGGAGCTTTTCCAGTGCTGTAGGCATGCTGCTTGAGACTTGGGCAGCAGGGAATCCCCATGACAAGTGTTAGACCTCTGGTAAAACAAAACTATTGTGTCAGGCTATTATGTGTGATTTCAGACTCTTTCCAGTTCATCCCAACCTACTCCCCAGTCATGACGTATTAAAATGAAATCACATATTGGAAATGTTTCTCAGTGTCATATTCTCTGTTTTAGGAAAACAATTACAGCACTTGCTTTCTCTCCAGATGGAAAATACTTGGTTACAGGAGAGGTAAGTGTGAGAGGAAGGAGGGCACACCTTGCCCATCACATTCTGAAGCAAGGCAGAAGGTATTAGGAGAAACAAGCCAGTGAGCTGCCTTGACATAGACTAATCTATTTCGGTGTTGCACTCTGGGTGGACCTACAGGGTTACGGGTGCTCCTGCCGGCAGCTTTTCAGTGTGTTGTCTCTCATCAGCTCGGGGGATGGATCTTCTGGGATGGTGTCTGTGGCCTGATTCTTGGTCTGAGTTTAGCGTTGTCCCTTTAGGATTTCAGGAAGTAACTGAAGCCAGTAACAATGTTGTGGAAAAAGTGAAAAATGTGTGTGGAATGGAGCTTTAGGAATAGTGACAGAAGATGCTGGTGCCTGTGGTTTGGCATTGTATGTTTGGCTGGGGGCGACAATTGCTTCCTCCTTCCAAACATGCCCAAGAGGGAGAATAAGGATGAGTGCACTGTGTGTATGTTCTGGATTAGAAGTTCAAGGCATGGGCTGTTGTCATGAGGTTGGAATTGCTGGATGTTAGAAATCCACAGAAATGCTGACTGTCCCCTGTTTTGGTTGGGTTCAGTTTACTCTTGTGTGTGATTAATCGTAACTCACCACTAGTCTCAGTGCCTCTGTAAGATGTGGGGAGGGAGCATGTGTGAAACAGGTCCCCTCCTGAGCCTCAGCCACAAAGAAGAGAAGTATGTCACAGCCCTGTGTCGGTGTTGTCAAGATGGATGCTGTTCGCTCCAGAGGTCCCTAGTGCAGCCACTGTGATGGCAGCTGTCATGTCACTGGGTGGTTCCCAAGCTGGGCCTGAATCCTGCGTGGATTAGGCCAAGGATAGAAACAGCAGTGTTTTGGGATGGAGGCTACCTTGACACAGAAAAAAGTAAGCACAATTTTTCCATTGGAGCATCAGAGGTTGTTGTTGTTGTTAATTTTTAGTGAAAGCATGAGGTTTTGTAGCTGTAATTTGTTTTAATGCCTCTACTCTAGAAGTCTTAATGTAATAAAAACCTTAATATTAAAGTTGTAATATATTTATGATTCTGGTGCCTTCTTTTCTTTTTTTTTAAATCTCTGGTGCTTTGTTCTTTTCATGTGTGGTAGGAAAAGTGGTGAAAAGTGAATTGAGTTCTTTTCTTACCAACAACCCAAACTTTTCAGTTTGAAACTTTATTGGGGTAAATGGCAAGTTCAGATTTTTTTTTTTTTTTTTTTAAAAGCCTTTCCAGTTATACTTGAAAGCTTTTTGTGCCTTGTTGCAAAACATGTCTCCTCTTGCCCTGTTGTAAGACCATTTCTCTTTTTGGTATCCTCCCACGTGTCTGACATTTGACTTACTTCTTGGTGTAGCAGTGTCCCCTGCCGGTGTCAGCAGTCTCGTCTTAGTTCAACCTCTGTCCTGTGGGTTGGTCCCATAGAGAAATGCTTCACTTTGCAAGCTCACTTTTAGCAGCCTCATACTAATTCTGCCTAGTGACATCTTAGTTTTCTGCATGACTAGCTTTTCAGGAAGGAGACCATGGAGGTTAGTTGGTTGACGACATACCTATTACATGTCTTCTGTATATTTCAAATACAGAGGAAAATTAATTCTTTTTTTCTCTTTTTTTTTCCCCCCCCTTCTCCCCATGGAGGCATAGATTCCTCATCTATGGGAATCACATAGACCTCACTTTTGGTGAGCATTTTTTAAAATGATGGAATATGAATTAAATTTGTTAAGGTCTTGGGGTCTATGCTAAGGTGCTAGGAAAAATGTGTGTGTGTGTGTATACACACGCTTATATATGTATGTGTTTAAGTACAGCAATTGCTTTGAAGAGCAGCTGATTCAGCTTATTGTAACATCTTGCCAGCCCCCTTGAGACCTGAGCTCTGCCTTGCAGGAGGGAGAACTGTACCAACTGCAGTAAAATCTGACCATGGCATTTTTCCAGGCCACAAGCAGTCACTAGACAAAGCTTTTGAACAAGAAGATTAAAACATGTGTGATTCTGAGTTGTTAAAGCTTTGACGTCTCTTTGTGATCAGACTTGCCTCTCCCACACAATCAAATAACTTACTTAAAACCGATCAGAAAAGGTACCGTTTTGCCATGTTGCCATGGACATGTTGTCTCGCAAGCTACTGTTTTGACAGCCTTCAATGTGAAATCATGAGCAGGCTCTTGAGTAGAATTTGCCCATCAGGCACATTTTTGGCCAGCCTTTCAGCTCATCTTGTGTGCCTTGTTTTATTTTGGTTTTAATAACAAATAATTAAAGAAAAGAATAGAATCGTCTGGCAGAAGGTGCTGAATTGTCATTTCTGAAGTCTATGACCTTCTGTTTCTCTGGAGAACAAGCATAAAACCAGAGGCTCTGTCCCCTCACTGTCTTTTTCTGTGATGCTACCCTGCCCATACTCTTTCAGATAGCACATGTGTGTGTTATCTTTGTGGCAGAAACGATATTGCTAGTCTCCCAGAGGCCTCTGTCAAATAGCTTGTGATAGTTATCACAACAGACAGAGCATGTTTTTGTATAGCATGACCTGGTTTGAGATCTCAGATGTCCACATTGTTTTAGGAGCAGATGATGTGAGGGCCTTTTGGTTCACTGAGTCTAGAGAGAAGATCTATTATAATACTTTTTGTGAGCTGGCTATGAGTCCCCATTGCAAAGATCAGGGACGTGCATTAAAAGTATTGTTCTAGTCTCTGGCTGTTTTGTGAGTAGCATAAGAAAAGGATTAATGTGGGGGAGATTGTATTAATTCTTTTAGACACCTGTTGAAATGCATATAGTCCTTAGGTTGTAAATCTCAACCTGAGCTTTAAAGAGTTGAAGGAACTGAGGTCTAACCTCTAACCCTGTTGTGAATGCATCATCTAGACATCTTTTTCAAAGCCCCCACACATTTGCATGCTTGTATCTGTCAGAACTGACCTCGAGGATTACATTTCCTGTTCTGTGTCTGCTCTCATCCCCTCCAGAGTGGACACATGCCAGCAGTTCGAGTATGGGATGTGGCTGAGCGAACTCAGGTGGCTGAGCTCCAGGAGCACAAGTACGGCGTGGCCTGTGTGGCCTTCTCCCCCAGCTCCAAGTACATTGTTTCAGTGGGGTACCAGCATGACATGATTGTCAATGTATGGTCATGGAAGGTAAGTTCTCCAGGAGGTTTAGTGGACCACAGGGTGTTGCTAAATTATAAAGAGTGGACAGACTGACCGTAAACTATTTTGGTTCCATCTTGCTTTCTGCTTTGTTGTAATACTGTTGTTGTTTGTTTTTGACATTCATAGACACAGACAACTTTGGACATGAGAGGCAGCTATGGTCCCTTAGGGAAGGTCTAAGTCACTTCAGCAAAGGGGTATTCTCTCTACTTGAAGACGTGTGACATCTTTCTGTCTAGTCAGAAAAGCCTGGACTTCGAAAACTTGTGAAAGCCTTGTGCTCTTTTAGAGACTTACTAAAAAACTAATTTATGAGGTTGAGGAAGGAAACTCTTCTCAGCCAGGGATTTCTTTTGTGGTGTAGTGGATGCTCTTGGCTTGTTTTCCTTTTGTGATGTCAGGGTTTGTGATACTCTCATCCCATCCTTGATGATTGAGAAAGGGAACATAGAGAAATCACAGTGGGTGAAAGCTGATGGAGATCACGCTGTCTGCCACCAGGTTGGGGCAGCACTCTGTGGAAAGAAAGCCCATGTTTTATCCTCTAGAAAACATTTAAGGGTGTGCTGTTTGTATATAAGAAGAGAAACATTTATTGTCAGTAGGCTTGGAGTCTTCTGTATTAATAAATGCTAACTACTTACTCAGCTCCTGCTACCTTTTCAGGTGCTGTAACCCTTTGTAAAAGAGATGCGATTTAAAAAGAACTTCAATGCATCTGTTAAACCTCACATAATCATAGAATGGTTTGGGTTGGAAGGGACCTTAAAGATCGTCTACTTCCAACCCCCCTGCCATGGGCAGGGACACCTTCTACTAGACAAGGTTGCTCAAAGCCCCATCCAACCTGGCCTTGGAACACTTCCAGGGATGGGGCATCCACAACTTCTCTGGGCAGCCTGTTCCAGTGTATCACCACTCTTACAATAAAGAATTTCTTCCTACTTTCTGGTCTAAATCTACCCTCTTTAAGTTTAAAACCATTACCCCTCATCTTATCACTACACTCCCTGGTAAAGAGTCCCCCCCCATCTTTCCTGTAGGCCCCCTAAGTACTGGAAGGCCACTATAAGGTCTCCCTGGAGCCTTCTCTTCTCTTGCAGCTTGTAAGTCTGTGCTTATTTAGTATGTTACTCTCTTCATTGCATTTCCTGTGCTGTAATTTAAGATCTCACTGTTAGTTCTCTCCTGCATGAGCTGAAGTTTGACCTTGCTATTTTTTTGTGTAGCTGAACTGTGTAGTGATAAAATGTAAGTGTGAAAATTGAGGGCTCAGCCTTTTGTTTTTTTCTGGTTATACAAATGAAAGTAGTGACTTGGAGATGGTCATAATGCATGGCATGTGTGGGACTGAGTACAAGTAGCTTTGTTTTCCCTTGCTTATGCAGGTTTTTCTGTTCACTATTCCTATTTATAATCATGTGCATGAGAGCTTGTGAGGTAAGGACTATCTCACTGTTCTGCACTGAATAACACACACTTTAAACATATGCTCCAGGCTGTGACTATCAGGAGGTCCAGCTAGCCTCTATTTTGCAGGCTGGGTATGAAAACTAGAGAGACTTTACCAGACCAAAGTCAAAAAAGACTAAGAGACCAAGATGTGAAAGCAGATCTCCTGAAGCACGTTTCCTGCACTTTTAACCACAACCCTTCTTCTTCTATCCACTGTGCTGCTGCGTTGATTTCCCCGTTTTTCCTGGCTGGGAGACTTGCTCTGTCATTTGACTGTGATGGAAAAGAAAACCCCTGTTGTCTGTAGGGTCCCCCTGCTTCCCTGAAGAAAGACCACAACAGTGGTAGTGGTCCATATGTTGACGTTTGCAAGGGTCCTAAGCCTTTCTCTGTGCACCGTCTTGCAAGAAATTATGTTAATGGATGTCCTGCTTGCTTTTCCCCCAGTTCGGGTTGGGGGGGTCTTCCATGGTGACGGTGCAGCAGCCTGGTCTCATCTATTGCCAGTTTCTTCAGTGGTGTCAGCACACTGTCCGATGCGGCCCTCAGCATGACGTGGTTTGTGTGCTGAGGGCATTGCTTTGGGAAGACTGGGAGCAACCAAGTCCCTAAAAGGAGGGGTAAAGGAAACAGAATGAGAATCTGAAGTGGTGCACTGTTGTCAACCATGTGCTGCATGGTTGGAAACCTACCACAGGCAGAGGGGAAAACTTCTTATTCTCACTTCTACCCATCTCTGGGGAAAGGCAGGGGGTGGAAAACTGAATGCTGGTATTGTGGATGTGGAGCTTCTGCCATCTGATCATTCTGCTCAGGCAGTGTCCATTCCTGTTTTCTGTCCCTGCCATGTTCTTCCTCCTTTCCCAACCTCTTTGACGTCTTGAGGTGCATCTTTGGGGTGCAGCAGATTTTGCTTTGTCCCTTCCAATACAGACATGGTCTTTTTGTGTTTTGGGTCTTTCGATAAAGTATCATGTCTTTAAAGACAAGAGAGAATTTATGGAGGAACCAGTACTGTTTTCCCTGCAGAAAACACCTGTTCCCCATCTGAGTGCCTCGCTCTCATTGCTGCCTGGAGGCTGGGATAGCTCCTCCTTGTGCTGCCCTGTGTGTGCTTTTGCTCTTTAGAAAGGAAAATGGGTTTGCTCTGAGCTCCCAGTGATTGTGAAACCAACACGTCAAGGCTCAGACAGCAAGTTCCTGCAGGCAGTAGTGCCTGCTGATTTGTTCTTGATCCCAGTCAATGTGGAAGTGGAATTGAATGTAAATGTGGATTGTGCTGTCTGCCAAATCAACGCTCCCAGCTAATGCTGGGGAGATTGTTTTCAGGGGTGAATGGGGAATCGTTTGGGCCTCACCTTTTCCCTGCTGCAGTGCTTGTACTGGATATGTGCCTGTAATTGAAATGAGTTTCCTTTGCTTTTGAGCAAAGAAATTAAGCTATCTAAACAATTATGTTTCCAGAAAAACATTGTAGTGGCAGCCAACAAAGTCTCAAGTAAAGTGACAGCTGTGTCATTCTCTGAGGACTGCAGTTACTTTGTCACTGCTGGGAACCGACACATCAAGTTCTGGTACCTGGATGACAGCAAAACCTCCAAGGTGAGAGAAGATGCATCAAGGCCAAGCTGTGAACAGGCATTTCCATCTTACAGCAGGGTGGATTTTGCCTCAGTGAGCTGTGGGAAGTGGGAACTCCTTGATTTTTTGATGGGATTTGAGGATAACCCTCCACCCTTGGCTCTCAATCTCAATTTCTCCATGTGCTGGTAGCACCAAAAAGCACCAAATCTTGTCTTACCCTGCGCTGAGGTAGGGGCATGGCTCTTGGAGTTGTATAGCAGCATGCTTGTTCTTTAGTAGTCACATATACTGAAGCACAAAAAAACTAGAGAAGAGCTGCAGTCATTGAACTCCTTGGAGCACAGAGGGAGAGCTGTCTGATGTTGGTATGAGCATCACAAAAGGTTGTGAATGCTATTTTGAAGCATCAACTGAAGTGTTTAAACTTTTAGCTGTCCTGTTCTTCTCTGGGGGACAGAATCCACATACGATAATTTTTCTGCATGGTCATGAACAAGTGTTCCTACTTCAGGCTTGGACCCTGCTTTGGCATTTGGTATAAATCACAGATTGGCCATGGAAGGGTCGTTCTTCCAGTGATTGATCTGCTGTCTCTGGGTCATATGTTTGGATGCGTTGTTTTGGTGGCACTGATAGTGTTCTGTTCCACTGACGTGCTAATACTGATGGTCCCAACACACTAAGCAACCAATGGGTCTGCAGCAAGTAAAACATGTCACTACCTCTCCTTGTAGGCTGTTTGCAGCTCTCTTTCTTTAAGGCACTTCAGTACTTAAGGCTTGACATTCTGAAAGCTGTCTGTCTGCCTGGAGTGCCTTGCTCTATTTCTAACAAACTGTTTTTTATTGGTAGGTCAATGCCACAGTGCCCTTGCTAGGTCGCTCGGGATTGCTTGGAGAACTGAGGAACAACTTCTTTGCAGATGTGGCATGTGGAAGGGGCAAAAAAGCTGACAGCACTTTCTGTATCACGTCCTCAGGCCTGCTCTGTGAATTCAATGAAAAAAGGCTGCTAGACAAGTGGGTGGAGCTGAGGGTGAGTTTTACATCTTCCTGTCCTGCAATATTTGTGCCTGCTGAAGCAGAGCAGGAACAACAAATAATAAGGGCGCTTAGGGAGCACAAGCTGACCACCAGCAGTGAAGGTCATTGGGCCTCTGCCACTTTTGTGATTTACTCTGGAAGGCCAGGCAAAAATAGTGTTGCTTCTTGGCAAGGGGATTTTATTAATCATTGAGGCTCTTTCATTCTCCAGCCTCAGCATTATGGCTATTGCCCTTCTGGCAAAGCAGTGTCCTGATGTAGCTTTGGCAATCCCTGTGTTGTCCCTCCTGGCTTGGACTGGACAAGCAGGAGTTTTAGAAGGATTCAGATTTCTACCCGCTCTGCAGTCTTACTTGGCTTGTGCATCTCAATGCAGGTTCCCAAGGTACTAGTTGGTTTGGCTATTCTAAACCACCAGGTTGGCCCATAGTTAAGAATTTGGTCATGTTTCTTTTCCTTTACCTGGAATTTAAAATGCCCACCTGAAAGGATCTAGTGTATTAAAATCAATGGAAAAATATTTCCATGCTTTCACTCCAGTGAAATGCCTCTTCTTTTCTTTCCTTTCCTCTCTAAAATCTGCCTTTCACTCTCGCTCAGAATACAGACAGCTTCACAGTAAGTTGGAGAAAAGTTTGCATTGAACTCATCCGCTTATCACCACACTCCATTTTCTACCATTTTCTGACATTTGTTCAAAACCCAATGGGAGGGGGAATAAATCCATTTTTTTCTCTTCTTATTCCCTTGTGACAGGTAATGTGTTGTCTTGCTGGTACAAGGTGAGGTGCTGCTTGCCTGCCAGGGGTGCTGAATGCCACAGAGGAACAAAAAACCAATGTTCAGAATAAGACTCAGCTGGAGCAAATGTATAGCTCTGCTGACCTCTCACCATAATGGGTGGCAGAGGAACTAGGCTTTTTCCTTGGAATTTGCACTGGACCTTGGCTGGGAAGCCCCTCAGAAAGAAAAATTGGATTTTTAGGCTTTTCCTTACTTCATTTCAGCTCTTCTGACCATGACTCCTTTGTCTGTCAATTTGCTATTCTCCCTGTCGTGTGTCTGGTGACCTTTGAAGTGAAAGCGCATTGCTTATTAGCTTTTTTGTGTGCTGTGTCCTCCTCAGACCACTGTGGCAAACTGCATCTCTGTGAATCATGACTACATCTTCTGTGGCTGCGCTGATGGCACTGTGCGGATTTTTAACCCTCTGAACCTTCACTTTGTCACCACACTGCCGAAGCCGCACTTCCTGGGAACAGACATTGCGAGTGTGACTGAGGCCAGGTACCGTGGAGAGGGTGGAAGGGAGCAAGGGAGGCTTGTGGGGGTGAGAACTGTTTCCCAGACCGTTGCCATCTGGAGTGTGCTCTCTCTATGGATTTAAATTGCCTGTTGCAGATCTCCCAGAGTTGTTGCAGCCTTGCCTTGCATGGCAGGGCTACAGCCCAAAGCTGGTTGCTGGACGACATAGCATATCTTGCTCCTCATCTCCCTGGGATTGCTCGGGTATTGGTGGCCTTTTGACATTGGTTGCTATGAGCAAGCAGGCAGAGGGCACAGGATGCTGTGGCACAATTCAGTTATTCTTGTACCATGGCACATCCTTCGCTTTTCACTGGTAAGGGCTGAAGACTCTCCTCTGTAGCAATGCAATGATGTTGCTAAGAGATCCCCAGGCTCTCATGTGGCACATTTTCAAAGGCTCCCTTGCAATCTTTTGTAGACCCAAATCTCCTACTATTGCCCGTAGTCTTTTTTTCCCCCCTCTATTTTGTGCATTCTGTTGTCTTATTTTCCTACCTTGCTCCAGTACCTTCTGCCTTGGCTTTCTATTTCTCGCCTTCTGAGATGGGTAATGTGTTTTCCATACAATTCTGTCTGCCAGCTTGTGAAGGCTTACGCTGGAGAAAACCCTTCATGTGTTGCTGTTTGCCAATCCTGGTTGGAGGCTTTCCCAATCTTCTGTTGCCCTCTTTCACTTCTGTCACTAGTGGGGAAGGAAATCTAAAGGTGTATGAATGCACCAGCCATCATTCCACTGGATATCTGGAGTTCCCATGTCTACTGATATATACTCTTTTTGGTTTTTGTTTTTTCTTTTTTTTTTTTTTCCTTCTTTTTTCTTTGTCTCAACAGGTTTTATCTAAGCGTTTCTTGGGAACTTGAGGTAAAGGTTCAAACAGTGCACTGTATAGCCCTCCAGAAGATCAGTGGGAGATAATGATATTCTATTAAGGGAGCTGTAAAAGGAACAATTTAAAATGTTACCAGTTTCTGGTAGTGCTAAAATCAAGCAACTGTATACATGGACCCTTTAAAAATACTCTCTGCTGCTCTCATGCATCAATTGAGCAAAAATATTCATGTGATTCTTAAAGATGCATTTGTAGCACTGATTACAATCTTAACAACATTTTTTCTTTTTTATTACTTCCAAAGAAGCTTGAAAACACTGGACTCCCTTATTTTCCCATGTATGCCAGAGCCTCTCTGTGGGATGCCAGTTGCCTGCAATGAACTGCCCACAACTGTATCAATGACATGACTTTTTGATAGGATCTGGGCTGCACTCTTTTAGCCCCGAAAGCTTTGCACCTGCAGAAGCAGGGCTCCAATTGTCTGGTGTACTACATGCTTTTTGGCCCTCATTGCTGCATCTCCATCAGTCCTTTTCAATTACCTGCTCTCAACACCCCCGCACTCTGGCTATAGTTACCTTATTCAATATCATTAGCAGCATTGTGGGATGGCTGTGTTCACCTCAGGTCAAGAGAGCAGCTCCTTCTTTACATGCATGGCAGCAGGACTTCACAGAGGACCCCTGCAGAGGAGATACAGGGTTCACGTGGCGTGACATTGGTCTAACCTGGGGAAAGAGGTGCTTCCTTGTTCTGCAGAATTCCTCTGGTTTTAAGTTTGCATCAGAGAGCTTGCCTGTCTAAAAAGAACTGTACTCATGTGCAGCTGCCTATCCCATGAGCTGCTGCAAGCAGCACCAAGCTGGCTTGTGTGTGGGGCAGGGGTGGAAGGGAAGCATGTCAGATAAGCGGCTGCTGAAACGAATCATTCCTTTGTTCCTTGTGCTCCTGTCTTTTGAGTGCAGTGCTTACTCTTCTGCTTGGTCCTATGCAAGAGCAGTTCTGGCAATCAGTAAGCAAAATATAGTACTCACCAAAAGCTGATCCTCCCCCTTCCCTTTGTTTTGAGATTATTTGACTTTGATTTTACCACCTGGTTATGCAGGGGTAAAAGATGATGATCAAATGTCCTGTTTGGTCCTTCTTCAGAATAAGTCAGTTGCCTGTCTGTGGTGGGACTCTGGGTTGGATAGCAAGGAGAATGACTTTTGCTGTGGGACTTTCAGGCTTCTTTTGGGACTCTGGCTGTTCAAGACACAGGTCTTTCCAGCCAGCTACTCTCTCTGCATATATATGCCACAATGTATTTTTCATTTCACCAGTGCCCTGTGGAGAATCAGAGCTCTCATGCTTCACCTCCTTGCTCTGATTCCAAGAGAGCACAAGTTAACCAGGCTGTTGTTCTCTCTTTGTACAGTCGTCTTTTCTCTGGTATGGCTGATGCAAAGTATCCAGACACGATTGCCTTGACCTTTGACCCCACCAACCAGTGGCTTTCCTGTGTATACAATGACCACAGCCTGTATGTGTGGGATGTCAAAGACCCGAAGAAAGTGGGCAAGGTGTACTCCGCTTTATACCACTCTTCCTGTGTGTGGAACATTGAGGTATGTTGTCTGCAGGAACAAGTGTTGGATTGCGAGTTGCATCTGAGAAAGTCATCTGAAGAGCTGCCAAATTTGAATGCAAACACTTACTGCAGAGAGAAAGAATTGACTCAAATTTCCTCCTGTGGTTAGTGTGGTTGCTACAGGGCTTGAGTTGGAACTGGGAACAGTTCTTTGGCTGCACTGCAATGGCTGACCAAATGCATTAGATGCAGTGTGTAACTGGAAAAAAATCTCACTGTTAAAAGGTGAGAGGTGGGACAAGGGGCAGAGCTGGACAAAGCTGTATGCAGGGGCTCCTTTCACGAAATGCCCAAGAGTTTACTATTGACCTCAAAAAAATTATTTGAGGCCTGTGGTGAGCAAGTGCTCCAAAGTCAAAGAAATGAAACAGGTGATAAGATCTCAACTCTGATCCTTACTTACCAGGGCATCTTGAATTAGTCTCTCAAGTGGCTGTCATCTTCCAGTCTGTCTAGTTGGTTTTCCCTCAGAGGGACGGAAAGGAGGTATAGGAAACAATTTAATTGTTAATACGTTGAAATATGTCCAACAGTGGTCAGGAAAGGGGGAAGTGGAAAGACAGTGGGAAGAGTTTGAGGACTTTTCTTGTTATTATTTATTAATTGCATCTTTCCCTTCTGGATTATAAATTGACAGTAGTAGCTGAAAGTTGCAAACAGCAGTGCAAGGTTGTTGCTGCATGATGGTTGTTGCGTGGTCTTTGAGGTGCTCTCTTTGAACTATCAGAAACAAAGGATGCTGGCTTGTTGCATGCTTCTTAAAGGGATGTTCTACATTCAGGGAAGATCACTGAGCATTCGTTTGAAGTGAATATGAAGCTCTGGTCTGCAAACAGTTTTTCATTAGGAGAACTGGCTGACTCTCACCTTTACAAAACAGAGAGGACAGCTGTTTTATCTCATTTTGTTTTGAAACCTACTGCCAGTGTCTAGGATGCCAGGTGCCAGGCAGTCTCATTCAGGGGTTGATTTTACCTGCCCTTAGATGTATCCGGAGGTGAAGGACAACAATCAGTCATGCCTCCCCCCTGGTTCCTTCATCACCTGCTCCTCTGACAACACCATTCGCCTATGGAACACCGAGAGCTCCAACATTCACGGCACAGCCCTGCACCGCAACATCCTCAGCAATGTAAGATTCCAGGCTTTGATCACCTCCTTGCCCTTGGGGTCGCTCTTCCTCATGCACAGGTACTCCCAAGTTAAGGACCAAACTTCTTTGGACCTCTAAGTCAACACAGGCTTCTCTGTAAACAGGGCACAAGTCTGGTAAAATGTATGAACCTGAAGAAACATGAAGGGAGTATCAGATGGAAAGAAAGTTTGTCTGAAATGATCGTGGGGACTATTTCTCTTTCCGTAAGTCACCCAAGGAATTCTCCGAGCTTAGTCTCTTCCAAAATGCCTCATGCCATATGCTCAGGAGAGCTGTTTCTCTTTTTCTCCATCTCTGTAATGTGTAACCACTTAAAGATTTGTTGGAAAAGGTGCATTAAATGAGGCAGAAGTTTGGGAGAATTGAATGAGAAACAGTTTACACTTACTTTGTCTATATAAGAGGGAGCATACTCATACAGAACAGCGATTACCTATGGACATTTGCTTCTGTTCTCAGTTGTGTTGGAAGATCCATGGGCATAGCAGCCCTGACCTGCCTGTTCTCAGCAATCTGCTCATGGTGGAAAAAGCTCCTGTTTTTTCTGTCAGAGAGTTCTCAAAAGGCACAGGCTGACTTGGATGATCCCTAGATTCCTGCTGTATCCCCTACTACATTGTAATCACTACTCTCAGAGCTTGTCTGTTGTGCGGGAGATGCTGTTTGTTTCTAGCTTGAAGGGGAATCTTTCACAAAGAGTGGTCATGAGACACAGCTGTGAAACTTTCATCTTACAGTATGAAGGGGCTGAGTGCTTGCTCGTAGCTAAAAGATCCCACCAATTACAGCATTACTGCCAATGGAGTGTATATGTTGGCCAGGAGCCCCGTTTCTAAGGCAGGTGCTTCACTTTAATATTATGTAACTAGTTAATATTTCTGGGTGTATTGTATCCCCAGGACCTGATGAAGATCATTTATGTAGATGACAACACTCAGGTACTTCTGGACACTGATTACAATTTTTTTTAGGAAGTGCAGACAAAGCTGATGCACAAGTGACGGATACGAAGGTGGGGATACGCACTGTTTGTGTGAGTCCCAGTGGGGAGCACCTGGCTTCAGGGGACAGAATAGGCACTCTCAGGTAATCCCATAGAGTTTCTTGTGCAGACTGTGGGCTGGAAAGACATGAGGATCAAAACCAGGTCTTGCTAATTTTATTAAACATACTGAAATCAGACATGTTGTGTCTTAGGATATATGAGTTGCAATCTTTGAGGGAAATGCTGAAGGTGGAAGCCCATGACTCTGAGATCCTATGTCTGGAGTACTCCAAACCTGACACAGGTAAATGCAATTGAGTTTCTTATCTTTTGCATATGAATGTACTGTTGAGCAAGTCAGAATGTCCAGCCATGGTATGTCAGAACCTTCAGTGGTGAGGTACTCCTGAATTTCAGAGCAGGCTTGTAGTGTTAGGCCAGTAGAGCCAGACTTTGAAAAAGACTTCTTTCTCATACTTTTCTGTGGAATATTGTAGGTTGAGATTGAAACTTGTTCTGTCTGTTATTATAGTGTGAAATCCAGGGGTGTTCTTTTGTGTCCGTCCATGCAGTTAGCTACAGTATAATGTTTTGTCCCTGAGATGTCTTGAGAAGCTGTTTTAAAAAAAATGACTGGAAGAGCAAATGACTTTTTAGTAATGGTCTTGCACTCTTTTTGATCTTCTGACAGGCTTAAAGCTCTTAGCCTCAGCCAGTCGGGATAGATTGATTCATGTCTTGGATGCTGGAAAGGACTACAGCCTGCAGCAGACCCTGGATGAACATTCTTCTTCCATCACTGCTGTGAAGTTTGCAGGTAGAGAATCACAGCCTTCCTCCAAAGTGGGATTTGAGCACTGCTGTTGTCTCATTGTGGCTGTAAAGTAATTTTAACTGCTTAAACACTGGGCTAGGCCAGGCTGAAGCTGCAGCTGCTTTTTTGTCATCTTCTGTAGCTGCAGTCCTAACAAAAGATGATATTTGATGATAACTTGCCTTCTTTTCCCTTTTTTTTTTTCCTCCTCTCTTTCTTCCCCACTCAAAAAAGCCTTTCCTGATTGAAGTCATCAGCATTTCTTTGGGAAGCTGTTTTCTGTAATGATTTACTCCCTTTAACTGATGACAGATGACTATACACTGTTCTCAGTGAGGAGAAGTGGAACAGTCATCCTCAAAAAAAATCCCCAAACCCACAAAAAACACTTTGTCACTAGTCACAAGTAAATTTGTCATTGCAAACCAGTGTAGGACTTTGCATTTGTGGTAATGGAGCACATTGCAATCTCAGCACTCAGTTACTACTGATGGTCAGACATCAGTGAGGTGTGTATTGTGCTATTGTCAGGGAACAAGAAGGATTGGCTGCTCTGCCAGGGGAAGCCAGTAGCCAAGGGAGATACAAAGGCAAGCAAAGGTAGTGGCCTCACTGGCAATGGGAAAGTCCTGCAGTACCTGAACAAGGTGGAACAGATCAAGTCCAGTGACAGTACATCCAACCAGTAGTCCACATCACCAGACAAATCCATACTGGTAAGACACATCAGCAATTCAAGGTCAGTATCAGTCTGGAGACAGTGAGGCAGGGTCAGCCACAGTTAGGTGCTTGCCAGGCAAGCCCATAGCAGCAAAGCAGGTTCAAGTTCAAATCAGGAAGCTGAGTCCATGGGTCAGGGTCAGGATTCGAATCAGTAGGGTATGTGGCCAGGCACAGGTGTGGCTGCAATGCTGCTGCAGTGTAGCTCGGTTGGGGTTCAAGGATGAGAACCTCAGCTTGAAAGTAGCTCCCAACTGAAGAGCAGGGACCTTGCTGGAGCTTCATAGCAGAGGCTTCCCAAAGCTGCTGTGAGGCTTTTTCATTTGTTTTCCTCAAGGAGCTCCAAGGCGAGTAAAAGTTTCTCTGACAGCTCTGTCTTATCAGCGAGCTGTCCTTAAATGCAGCCAACTAAACTCCTAGGTGGGGGAACTGCACTCGAGGCCGTGGCAGCGAAGGCCTTTGTGCTAGTCTGTGAGCTAAGTGCAGCCCTGCTCTTAAGTGGGTGCAGTTCAAGTGGACTTGTGTAATACTGGATCCGTTTTCATTACATGGAGTTTTATCAGGTGTTGCTTTGCTGAAGGATTGGTTACAAAAGAGTGCTAGGAGAAGAAGGAAAGCCTGACCCTGCAGTAAGAGAGGGCAGCAAGAAACATGTGACTGACTCTTAGGACTGAAAAGTACCTATTGCCTGTTTTCAGCTCATACTGAGTGTGATCTTGTCACATTGCTGCAGCGTGCTGTGGCACATCAAGAATGAGCTTGTGAGCTCATTCTCTGTTGGGGGAGAAGACAGAATTACATCCTAATCTGTTGTGTAAAGCCTCTGTATTAAGGCTGCAGGGACTCTGAGCATTAACAAATGCTGGCCCTGAGAAGGGGCTTCTGTTTTGCTGCAGCATCCTGCTGCTTAGGTAGGAGTCAGTCTTGGGTAATCAGGACTGGAATAAATGAGCAGTGGTATAAACTGAAACATATCCTCTGCCTTGTATCTATGTTTATCTTTTGATCGGCTCCTGCCTTTTTGTTCCAGCCAATGATGGGAAAGTGCGAATGATAAGCTGTGGGGCAGACAAGAGCATCTATTTCCGCACTGCGCAGAAGGTAACATTATTACAGCTTTTTGTGCACTTTTAAAAATAATCTTTCCATGAAGGAACTACTTCAAAGAGTGGTATCAGAGTTTTGGTATGAGCTTATTGCTATTTCAGCCTCAGTGTCTCCCACTGACTCAATGCAAGAGATTACATTCAGAGAACTAGTTTTGTGAAGCATGCAGCTGCTCCCAGCCTGACCTCTCTCAGCAAGGTGCAAAGAAGAGAACTGTTAGGATATCTGCTTTTCTTTCACTGTCAGGACTATTGTGAGGAGTGGTGAAAGAGTATGGGCTGGAGAGAGGAGTTCATTGTGCCTCCATTCCCAGCTGCTCCCAGCAGACCTGGTTAGTGGGAAGGGTTGGTTTGTGCTGGCTGTGTAAGAGGACTCATCTGTATTTAGAAGTTTTTAATAATGGGTTAACTACTTGATTTTGACACAGTCTTTACTCACATGCTTAGACAGGAGAAGGGGTTCAGTTTACCCGAACACATCACATTGTTAGGAAGACCACCCTTTATGACATGGATGTGGACCCCAGCTGGAAATATGCAGCTATTGGATGCCAAGATCGTAACATCAGGTTAGTTTACTTCTTGTCTTGAAAATATTTTTGCAGTCATAAATGAGTTGGCCAAGATGGCCCCATCTCCATCATTGTTCCTCAAAGTTATTTGACACAGCATTTCCAGGCAGATCTGAGGTGTCATCTCACACTCTGTGAGGTTGAACTCTGCCTTTCCCCTCACTGATAAAAAGCTGTGGATATATGCAAATGCCCGTGAGACTCTTGGCTGCTCACTGGGTTACTCTGCAGAGCAAAGCCTTTCTATTGGGAGAGCAAGTGTGCCTTCCTTGGCACAGCATTGAGCTGTGGGGCAAGAACTTCTGCGCTGTGGTAAGTTTTGCTTTTAAAGATATGTCTAGTGAGAAGCTGTGAAGTCCCGTGGAATAGCTAGGACTGTAGGAACCTAAAATTCAGCTAGTTATGACTGTCTTTGGACAAGTAGAATCCATGCTCTGCTCCCTTTTTATCCTTTTTTCCAAACTGTCTGCTTCTACCTTCAAAGCAAAGGAGACTCTGTAGTTGTGTGTCTCCTCCTGTTGTATCCGGGTGAAATACCACTGTTGAATGTAACTTGGTTTTGTGTTTTAATGTACATAAAGGATCTTGTTCTCTTAACCCTTTCTTTTAGTATGAAGGAGCCACAGGTATTTTTATAGCATGGAGGAGCCATGCCTGCTATATAACCGTTAGCCATTACAAGGCACAGCAAGGTTTTCTCCCTCCCATTTGACTTCTCCTTCAGCGCCATGATGCTATACTTGTTTTTGATTATTGGCTTGAGAATCAAGACTTAATTTTAATTCAGATAATCTGCTTGATATCGTATCATCCAGTCTTGGGCCCCTATGTTACTTTGAAAGTTGTTTCTTGAACCGTTTAAGTGATTGGTCATTATAGTTCGTAGAGGTAATTTCTCCACTTCCTGTGGCTTGGCCTGGTTCCCTGTATCTCATGTGGAATCAGGAGCAGAAAGAGAAAATGATCCTTGTGAGAAGAGCCACAGAGCAGTACCTGGGCAAAATGAGCAATATTGTCTTATGTTGTTCCCCTCAGGGTTTTCAACATAAGCAGTGGGAAGCAGAAGAAACTTTACAAGGGATCCCAAGGTGAAGATGGCACCCTTATCAAAGTAAGCTCTTTGCTCTCCCCCTCTTTGCTCTTTTCCTTTTTTCCAGCTCTTCTGAATGTAGCTCAGGGCTAAGAAAATGAAATACAAATCAGGGCTAAGAAAATGAAATACAAATCTGAACACAGTAACATTTTTTTTTTTTTGGCTTGCTTTGTCCCTTATCCTGCTGCTGCTTCCTTCTAACTCCATCTTTAAGGGCTAGTAATGTATTTGGGTTCCATCAGGCTAAAACAGGAAGAGAGTCAGTGAATGCTGAAGTTGATGTCCTGTTTCTGAAGTGAGGCACAGGTCCATGCTTTTATAAGCAACTAGAACTGCACCAATATCTGTCAGGAGATGGTTTAGTCCGTTTACCTTAATAATTTACTTCACGCTCCAGAGCGCATTCTGGCTTTGACTATTTTCGTTAGGATTTTTAAGGTGGAGCTGCCTGTTGATCGGTGTTTGAGAAATTTGTGGTTGCTAGAGGGCAAATACAAGTGAAAGTCATTATGAGTTGAATGAAATTTAGTAGCATCTGCCCTGGAAAGCCCATATTCTTTGGACTTTGGAGTGCTGGACAAGCCTGGTACTGCTTAGAGTCTGTTCATGTTTCACACTGCTGAGTGCATCCAGGCCTTCGGGTAGGGTAGCACACCTGCTTCTGTCACTGTCCTGAGTGATGCCAGCACATTGGGATGTGGAAGAATTGTATTCTTGTCTTTAAAGGGGGAAGACTAATTGACACAACCAAAATATCTCTCAAGTTAAGCTGCCAAACAAGCTTCTTCATCGTATTTGTTGTCACTGATAATTTTTCTACTTTTTAAACCAAGTATTTCTGTTCATTTGCATAGGCCAGCAGTATTATTGATGGGTGTAAATAACTGATTAAAAAGGGAGAGGAAGGCAAACAGCTTTGTTCAGTGTCACCACTTCTGTTTCACAGAGAAAGATAAGTTCTCTTTCTCTTTGCCTATTATAATTCCTACAAAGATTTTTATAAGCCAGAGTAATGAAAATGAAAAATTGATACTACACTTTATTGCTGGTAAGCTCAGGTGCTTGATTATGTCTTTCTCAGACCACAAACCATGAAATGTTGCTGGGAGCTGGATTTTTTTGTTTTTAATATCCTTTATGTTTGGTTTTTTTTTTTTCATGTGTAGCTCAGGTGGGGAATCTCAATTATTTTTAATGTTGCTTTGTTTGTTTTTAGGACAATTATGTAACCAAGGGATTATGGTTGTCTCTGGAATTTAAACTTTCTTGGCATGTTGTGCTGAGATCATAATATACATTGCAGTTTAACAAGTAGAACCCAAATGGTGACATGCAAAGCAAAAGATACAGCAACAAAATAAACATAACAAAAAAAAGTTATCATTATTTAAATACCATGTCTCCCTCAAAACCCAGACATTTTCACTCTCAATTCCTTAAAGTTCTGCAATAGTCAAAGCAAGATATTTGATGACAGTAGCTATATTTGCTGTGTAGTGCTGCTTTAGACCTAGAGAGGCATTTGGAGGGGGTTTTATATTTGATCCAAGGTAAAGCAATTTCTTGCACATCCAAACCCAGGAGTTGCAAATGCTGGAGATTTGACAGCATTGTTATCACAGATAATTTCTCTACAGTTCTTTTTTGGTTTCTATCCTCAAGTTTGGAGTCTCTTAATATTTCACTTAACTCTGTCAGTGATTATATTTGGGGGGGGATATGTGTGTTTTGATGTGTGTGTGTTTTTGGTTTTTTGTTTGTTTTGTTTTCATCTTAAGACAGAAGACAGTAAGACCCCAGTGGTTAGAAGGAGGTAGGAGAGAGAGGTATAAGTCTGTCCATTGGTGGTGGTGCCTTCACAGTCATGAAGGCATTTTATGTGAGTGCCTTTAGTTTCTGATTAGGTTGGAGATTTGTCCTGGGGTGCTGGATAGTCTGGTGCTTAATTGGAATCCTGTGGGAGCTACTTGCATTTTAGTCTGTCAACTACTATGAACGGTCTTGGGTATTCTGGACTATTTTCATGCAGTTTGAAGGCACTTTCTCACCAGGTCTTTGCACTTATCTCCTAAACTAGGTGCAAACCGATCCCTCCGGTCTTTATATTGCAACCAGTTGTTCTGACAAGAACCTCTCCATCTTTGATTTCTATTCTGGCGAGTGTGTTGCAACTATGTATGGACATTCAGGTAAGGCATGTAAACTTCTGGAAATGCATTTTCTCTGCTGATGACTATATAGTAGGGCCTGATACTAGTCAAGCTTTCTGAAGGTTCCTCCCCACCAAAGTTTTCCCAATGGGTATTTTGGAGTAGGTTATGGTTGGAAGAAGTTGCAATGAAATTACAATTTCATTGTAATTTCAACTTTTTTAAGACTACATTTTGCATTGCAAAACCAGAAGTGCACACAACCCTGTCAGGACATGTATTTGTTTACACAGTTTTTCTAATAGCCTTTAAGGTAGTCTGTGTTTTTTCAGCATATATTAAGTTTCATTATGATATATCCTCAGCTCCTACCAGGCAGGACCTATTCTATTATAGGCAAAAAGGCACTTCAGTCTTCATGCTTATTTTGCCATGGGATACCCTTTCTATGTCAAGACTAGATTCTTTCTTAAATGGTTATTGTAACTGGGGCATATTGATCTGTGAAGTGTGTTGGCTTTAATCAGAATTTAAGTTACTGAGCACAGATAGGCTGTTTGGCTAATGATCTCTTCTGCCCATTGGAATAATTCAGGGAAGGTTTTTTTTTTTCTTGTGCTTTATTTCACACAGAGATTGTAACTGGGATGAAATTCAGTAACGACTGCAAACATCTGATCTCTGTTTCTGGTGACAGGTAAGAGGGGTTTTCTTGTTTGTTGTATCAGTTCATACCATCTCACACTGGATTTAAAGTGTGTCCTGAAGGAAGGTGGAATTTTTTTGCTTTTTTTAATGAGAGATGTTTTCTGAATTCCAAAGAAACCTCAGAGCTTTCTGAATCCTAAATGTGTGCTGTTGGCAAAGCTCACAGAGCTTATATTATCCTTCCATGGAATGAGACAACCATATAGAGTGCTTCCCTTGTGGTTTTCTGAGTGTAGGTACTATTCCCTGCTGGAAAGGAGACAGGGGTGTGGTGTGTTCCCTTACCAGCCTTAAGGTTTGTAATGTAATGCAGCTTGTGATATTCTGACCAGTGGTGCCAAAACTTTGTCTTACAGTACTCCTGTTGGTGAGGTTTCACCAGGTGAATGAGCCTGTCTGGCAGCAAAAGGGACAGACCCATCCCTGCTCTTTGCTCCTGTCCATATGGTCCTCTTCCCCGTCACTCTTAAGTCAGCTGTGGTGCAGCTGACCCCTCAGTAAGCTGATGCAGGTCCTGAGCTGAGTTTTCTGCTGATTTAGTGAGCTAAATCAGCTCACCAAAACTTAAGTAATCACCAGCCTGAGCCCAAGGGGGAAAAGCAGAATACATGCCTAATATGATGATTGTAAAGGTGACTGGACCCACTACTTCTGGAATCAGTGAATGCTTAAATCAGCTGAACCAAATAAAATTTTTCCCTCGAGAAAGATAGTTCCTGCTATTTCAAGGCCAGAGCAACCCAGATTCTCTCTCTTTCTTCCTCTTTCCTATTAATAAAACACAATTGAACTGGAAAAAGAGTTTTAGAAGGTGAGTTGTTACAGAACATATAAAAAATGCATCAATTGATTATTTCTGTCTTTCAGCAAAATAAAAATAATTTGGTTTTCCTCTTCCTTTACCTTTCATGTGTTGAAATAGGTTAGGGGAAAAGTTGCAGAAGAGTGTCCTTTTGTTGTGGATTTCTGGTAAATTCCAGAAACATGGAAGGTTTGAGGTCCCCAGGATCTTCGTGATTTAGTGCAGTGTCCCCTTGTTGACCATTTTGATGAGTGAAAGGGTCATTTTTTTCACTAAGGGTGTGGAGGAGGTGGATGAGAAGTGAGGAAAGGATTCATGAAGAACTTTGCTGTAAGGATTTGAGAAAGCATGTTTTTCAAAGGAGAACAGGGAAAATAGTCTTTTCACACACAGCAGCATGTGCAAGGGATAAAACTGAGACTAGAAAGAGAAATGGAGATGGAGAAGGGCAGAAGGACTGTGAAACCCATGTCAGAAAAGTACTGAAAGGAAAAAAAAAAAAAAAGACAGCAGAAAGAGTAGGTCGGAGCATAATTCTGTAGAGCTTTGTGTTGAATGCTTATGTATTTTCAAGTTCATACTGTTTGCTGCCTACCTCTAGGTTTGATAGTTGTGGGGATGGGATAAATGAACAAGCCATATTTGCTTTCTGACTTTTGTTTCCTGCTTTTCAGTATTTTCTCAGCAGCAGATTATGGTTGCTGTTACATTTGAGAGAGCTGCTGCTTGAGGGGAAGCAGCTGACTGCCTCAGGTTGCCATAGTTCCCAGATGCAGTGCCTCACCACTTTCTCCTGGCTGAAAAGCTGGGGGATGAGGATGACAGCATGTTCACTGTTGATGGGAAGCATCTGTGTGTGACTTCAATAGCTGGGAGCAATGTTCCTGAGCTTTGTTGCAAAGGGAATGGCACTTGGGTCAAGAAGGGAATTTTTAGTGTTTCAATAAAATCTCCACAGACTGCAAAATAGGGTTTCTGTTTTCTTTTTCATGTGGCATGGAAATAAAACCTTTTAAAATGTCTTCTCATGAGAGGGGGAAAAAAATGGAGAAGATGCAGGCATTCAGGATCCTGGTGCTTTTGGCATTTGCCTCAGGTCCAGGAGATCAGAATTCATGGCCATTGTTCAAAATGGCAGAGCAAATGAATTTTTACAAACTAGCAAGAAAGAGGGGAAAGCCCCTCATTGAAAATTCTGTGGTGAATTGGAGTACTCATGAGTATGGTGTCACTGATGGGTCTTGAAGAACTTGATTAAATCCCCTTTGGATTCCAAAGTAGTGTGTAGGATTCTATAAATGATAGTAAAAGCACCACCTCTGTTTCTACGTCAGTGTAAGTATGCCCAGCCAGACAGGAAAGATGTGTGCGATGAAAAGAATTAGTTAGCACTGAGGTTAAATTTCAAAGAGAGCTGGTCATTTTACTTTCTAGTAGCTGAAGATGAGATACAGTATTCCCTAAAATGATGAAGAAATCTTTTTTATTTTTTTTAGTCAGATTTATGAAGAAAACGAGACCAGTGAAATCACACTGTGTGTTTCCCTCTCTCAAACACTTTTGAATCCATTGGCCAAATTCAATCAAATTCCTTAGACCTTTCCTGGAGGGAGTCCAAATAAAATATTAGGAGCACTGCAAAAAGTACTGCCACATAAGCTTAACCGTTACTACACCACAGACGCTCCATGGGATGACAGGCATTAGGAAGGCTTTGCTTATGGGGTAGTTGCAATCAGAGGCTCAGTCACTGTTGGAGGATGCAGAGGATGCCTGTAGACTCCACTTGTCCTGCTGACCAGGGAGGGACTTTCATTTCATTGCATTTCCTTCAGCAGCTGGTCAGATAGTCAAATAAATGTATAGGATCAGAGGTGAGTCTGTGCAAATATCTCTGCAGTTGCTCTCACCCACAGGGAGTCTTTGCTAGGCAGGTTTTACCCTTTTGTCATGAGGCTTGTCATGGGATTGAGTTTCTGTGAAGCTGTTTCTGTGTGCGTGTCTCTCCTCACCACAGACAGAAGGACTCTTGTTTGCCTCTGCGGTGGCAATGACAATACCAATAAACTGAACTGAGACTTGACCCCAACCTCACCTTTCCCTCTTTCAGCTGTATCTTCATCTGGCGTCTGAGCTCAGAGATGACCATCAACATGCGACAGCGACTGTCTGACATGAAGCAGAGAGGGAAGCAGGCAGAAAAGTCTCCTCCACACAAGACAACCGGACTCATGAGGTAAGCAGAGTAGACTGAGAAGAGGCGAGTGGCTTTCTAGGGTTTAATGTGAAAAGTGTGTCACTGGGATTCAACTGTAAGGTTTCTGCTGTCTTCATTGATAAGTGTCTCCCAAAAGTTCTCTTACTCTTCTGTTGGATTTGCCATGGTTTTTGTGCCCCCCTTCTTTGAATATAGAAGCCTGACCATGATCTTCCAGACAGACTTACTTAGTGTTGCTTCACAGATTGCAATGTGTATGCAATTCCCCTTGTGTCTTAATTTAGTTTAATGATGTGGTCAGAAACTTTAGTAAGCAGTTTCCTTAGCAGTACTAAGTCTGGTACACAGCATCTCACCAGGGAAGCCTTGCTCCTTCATGAATAAAACTCTCCGGATCTAGGCTGAATGCCATTTAAAGGCTGTTTTCTGCGGTGTCAGTACTGAAGTATCCCTGTGAGCTGTATGAGTCTGCCATGTTGATCATAATTCTGAAAGAGTCCTTACAGTTGTGCTGTTTCTTTGTTAGCTGACTTTTTTCAAAGGAAAATAGTTAAAAATAATTATACTATAAATAATAAATATTAAAATAATTTCCATACGAAAAGTTCTTGGCAGCTAAATCATATTATTATTTTTTGCTTGGTAAACAACCTATCTGAAAACAAACAACCACAGCCTACAAACTGAATAGATCTGAATTTAACTGGTGACCTTTCTTTAAAAAGTGGTGCTTGAACACAGGCCCTGTTTTTAAACAGAACAAGAGAGACAGGGGATTATGGATTATTAGTGTAATGTATTTGGTTTTTTTGTAGTTAGTAAGTAGCTGAGACTAATTTGACTGTAAGTAGTGCAGGAAAGAGTCGTGACTGAGCTGATATGGGGTCAAAGTTGGGAAAAAAGGATAGACCTAGATTTTTCATGCTATGTCCCACAGTTTTCCTCCTCCAAATAACTAGAAATTCAGTTCTGGATATAGAAGTGCCAAAGCATTGGAGGACTTACCACACTGGTTGTTGTGTTGAGTATCACAAGGACCTTCCACTCCCTTTGGGAGCAAGCAATGTTGAAACAAGTCTGTCTGCATAGTTTCATTTGGGAAAGTCTTGATCTGCTCATTCTTGAAACGAGTCTCGTCTAGTAAGTGCTTTCGGTAATGATGCTGGGAGAACTCAGGAAGCCTTTTTTCTAGCCAAAATTCTGGAGCTGTCAAGCAATGTGCTTTTTATAGCAGACTCTCCATTATTCCAGCAGCTGCAGCCTTACCCTACTGAGGCTCAGCCTGTGACAGATAATCCCAGTCCTCTTCCGCATTAGGTGATACTTGTTTCCGTCACAGACGCTTGCTGAAGGGCGGTGTTAGTGCCACGCCAAGCCCAGCACTTTATTAAACTTGTTTGGTAGCCTCTTTGCAAGCCTGGAATCTACTTGTTTGGTCAGCTTTGAAAGCTTGTTTTCAGTTTTGATCGACCGCTGTGGTCACTGGAGATCAGCAAAGACATAACTCCAGAGCATTTTTGGATTGGGACTGAATATGGAGGAAGAACCTATTGGACCAGCATTACTGAGGTGGGAGAAGGAAAACTAATGAATTTGAGTAACTGTTCTGGTTGTGTTTCCAAAGTCTGTCCGTGTAGGTCGTAGTGGAGAGTTGGGTTGCATCTTGTGGTGTAAAACTGTTGTCTCAAAGGGACTTACAGTAGTATAAGAAAGCTCCCTGCCTGTTGATATGTCATTTGTTCTACTAGATTTTTCTCTAGAATAGTATTGGTAGAATTTGTAGGGGAAGTAATGCATTCTGCTAGTTCCATAGTGTGAGTGTATGACAGGCTGAATAATCAAAATAATATTGGGGAAACAAAAGTCAGCTGAAGAGGCAGTGAGGAGCTGAAAATTTCCAATTCAGGACAGTGCTGTCTCTATCCAGATGTGGCTGGCAGGGCAGGGATTGGCCCAGGCGAATAACATCTGGAGTGTAAACACATGGAAGATGCCTTTCTGGGTCAAACCAGTGCTCCGTGAAGCCTAATATTCTGCCTGTGACAGTGGCAACAGAAGATGCTATTTAGTGAGACACTGTGTGAGCCTTGCTATACGAACCTTTGCAGTCCATTTGCCTCATGCTCAATTGTTATATCAGGGGTGTTAGGACGTACATCTCTACCGGTTCCCTTTAGTATTTGATCATAGACCCATTGTCTACTGAATTTGTATAAACCCTTTTTGAACTTTGTAATATTGTCTGCCTCTGCAACATCCTTTTGTGACAAGTTCCAGGAGTTCACTGCTCTCTGTGGAAAGAAGGACTTTT
>NW_010528285.1:21555-23125 GCF_000687285.1 Phaethon lepturus | reverse complement strand
ATTCCTGCTAGTTTTGTTGAAAGCTCCCCGCTTCTGAATATTGTGAGCTCTGGTGAATTTGGTATCCCCCTATCTGTAGTCCCCATGGTTTTGTAAACCTTTATCATAACCTCTCTCCATCCAGCCTTCTTTCCAAACTGAAGAGTCCCAGCCTTTTCAGTCCATTCAAAACCTTCTAGAGAGACTAAAGTTTCTCCTCTGAAGGATATCTCTGACTCACCTTTATGGGACAGTGGATTATTTTGGAAGTAACCTGACCTGTATGGCCCATGTTCTCCATAGTGCCCCTGAGCGCCTTTCAGTTCTGCCTCCGGTTGTGATAATTGCAGATGTGTGCTTTTCTCTCATCTGCTGAACATGAGTAGCTTTGGTTGTTCAGGATAATAGAATTTGTACTCAGCTGGTATTGCTGGTACATTTTTGGTTTTGAGGCATTTATATTTTCAGAGAAGAAGCCATGTAAAGGCCTTTTAATAGGGTTTTGATTTTGATCCAGGTATGTATTTATTGTATAGAAAAGCTTGTCTCAAATTTTTGGGAGGGAAGTTTAAATTGATTTTACTGTGGAGTGTTTGCAGGGGCTTATAGTCATGTTTTAGCTGAATGCTTACATTTTTTTATTTTAATTTTAAAAGTCACTTTCTCTGTGACTTTCATTGAAGCTCTACTATAAACAGCTAGAGATAGAAACATTATCCAAATTAAATTGCGTAAAACTTAGAGATATGTATGCTGAAGAAGCACTGTGTGCCGTCAGATATATTTGGAAAGAACTGCTCCTTATCAAATTCTCAGTGAGGCTTTGGTCCAGTCCAGGAAAGCTGTGTGGTTTCCAGGGCTCAGAATGGGGCAGGATTCTGATGTCAGATCAGAAGTGGTGCCTGAGTCTGTGCTGAACTACTGCAATTACACCACCAGGGAAACTGAAGTAAGCAGCACTGTGATCTTTCTGTGGGGAAAAGCAGAGTAACTTTCTTTTAAAAATCCTTAGGCATTTTGGGGGGTGCAATCTGCTCGTGATCCCTACCACATAGGATGTTACAGTTTCATAAATAGGCCCCTAGAACTGAGGGTTTAAGTAGCACAAGATCAGAGTGGGAATGCTGACAACATACCTCTTTAAATGGATAGTTGCTGTTCTTGTCTGGTTTGTTTTAAGAAAAGAAAAAAGGGTTGAATTCAGGACATGCAAATGAATATAGAGTACCTAATATCGGGTGTCTTAATACTAGAACTCCATAAAGGCATGTGGCACTTTTAAATTTATATATGTGTCCTGAAGACTTTCTAACTGAAGGCCCTCCCCTGCCATTGACTCCATACTGGGAGACCCTTCAGAAACTAGGAGCTGAAGTGCAGTTGACGCTCTGCCCATCTGTACAGAACAAGACGCAGGCATGGTACTAGAATGAGATCTTCCTTTGCTGAGGAACTAAGACAAGAGGAAGGACAATTAAAATCCTTGCTCTGAGTCGCATGTATCATGAGAATTGGACATGTCTGTACATGCTATTCTGGAATAGCTACTCTGAAACATTCATTCTGGCATAATGATGCTTTGCTGGGGTTT